>NC_035444.2:141330729-141630729 GCF_002127325.2 Helianthus annuus | reverse complement strand
TTATGCAAAGCTTGAAATATAGCATCGCCCTCAGAACAAAAAATGATGAAACATTGAAAAATGCTAATCATGTGCTGTTGAAGAAAAGATCCTCTAAAGGGGACACACCAAAAGTCGAACCGTCATCTCTCTGCTGAACGGAAGTTCTGACCTGAGCTCTCACGGTTTCGCACCTAACCCCTTTACAGATATCATCTGTGGTATATTCACCTGTAAGACTGAATATTGGGATCTGGATATGGGAGTATATTCAAGTAGTGGGACACGCGAATAAGTTTAAGTGCTTAAAACATTAATATCGTATCTCAAAACAGTTGAACTTTGTGTGAAAATTTAAGAGGACCAATATACTGACAATCTAGGTGAATTGTTTAGAACTTAAAATGAAATGAAGCTTAACGGTGTTAGTGATTTGTCTCAGAAACTGATATGATCCTCTTACACAAACTCACAAAAATATTGTTTGTAAATATTTCTTTACTGTATTTCTTTAAAATCAAAAATCCAAAAAGATTTTTAGTGTGTGTTAGCATAAATTTTGGAAAATTCAAAAAGATTTTTTTTACAACTGATGTTGAAAAGCTGATTTTCAAAGTTCTAAGTGCTAAACATGATGACATTTTTGTGAAGGAGAGTCCGTGTTTGAAAACAAATGTGTTTTGATCAAATCTTCAAGTGGTTCATCAAGATTATAGTTAAATTTGAGAGGGAGTCTAAATACCTAAATTTGAAATGTTTAAATTTGTGAGGTTTACTTTGAGGTAGAGATTGTGTAGGTGTAAGTCTGAGCCAGGTGATGATCCTAAGCTGAATGAGAGCCAGGGAACGATCTTGGAACAACATTAGTAGAGCCAGGTTGATCGATCCTGAGAAGCTTATGTTTAAAGAGCCACACACACAGAATATCCAAAGGTAACGTAATATGTCCCAAGAGACTTAAATATTACCATGTGGTGGGTTGTTCCTCGAGGTACCCCCGCTAGTTTCGGCGCTTGAGGCCTCGTAATCTGCTATTGCTCGGGAGATCCTTTCTTGTAATTCGGCCTCAGTAGTGGGCAATCGAGTTTCTCTTCGTGGTGGCATCTTCTATAAGAAGATTGCGTTGGTCAGGTCATAATAAGTATAGTAAGTATGTAATACGCGCATGTGATATCATTTATCAATGTCATAACCGCAACAAGTAATCCAACAATGTATGTAATGAGAATGTTGCGATTGAGCTATCATATATCAAGACCACAATACAGTTTTACATGTTTCATAATATGTCATACATCAAAAGAGACTAAGGGTCACATCACCCTTGTCCGAATCGTCTAACAAACTACATCAGTCAGAAGTCAATAAGTCAAAAGTCACACTGTGGTCTTCAAAAAGCTGTGCAATCTAGCTCAATAGCTGTACTCTCATCAAAAGTATGCTATCTGCATCAAACCAAAAACCTCTAAGCTGATGGGGGAGGAGGAGGAGGTGGAGGAACGAAAAGCAACCTGCACAAATGCACCAAATCCTCCTCAAGTGCATGAACAATACGCAGCAGGTAAGCAATCTGCTGCTCCATAGTGAGGAAACGGACATCAAAATCAGGGTACGGTAGGAGAGGAGCTGGTGGTGTCGCGAATAGTGACTGACAATGACAAGGCGGAGGACGCGGGATCCCCTCTAACTCCATGACTCTCCTACACAGCATCTCCTGCTGGAGCGGTAGTGACAAAAGCAGATCATCCCTCGAGTATCCAATGTGGAAGGGATGGTATGGATCAGATATAGGCATCACGTTGGGCGGAAACCAAATCAGTGGCTCGCCCGTGGGTGTAGAAGAAGGAGCAGTGTGTGTAAACTGTGGCATGAAATGATCGGCTGCTGACACAGAAGGTATGTGACTGGGCTGCTGACTTGATGGTCCTTCCCCTGGACGGGGAGGATGGATATCCTGAAGAAATGTGATCGGTAGATCTGTGTGGTGAATGTCAGACTCATGTGGGTGAAATGGGGCGATATCAATGGGTGCCTGGGTAGATGCAGGTGGGGGAGTAACGGGTCGAAGAAAAGGAGGGTAGTCGTCGTCGTCCTCAGTCCACCCATTGCGGGTGTGTGCATATATGGGATCTATATGGGTAGCAAAAGGAGCGCGATCAACAAGTACAGGGATCGGGTCAGGCAAAGGTGGTGCAACAACTGGTACATCGACAACAACGACTGAAGCTCTGATACCAAGCTGTCACACCCTGACTTTTGCGGAAGCGTGGTTATTTGGTGTGACTTCTTAATACCATAGCATTCAATCATAACAACGCTATATGATAAAAACATGAGATGTTCATCCATTAATTAAGTTTAGAAAATACCACAACATACTTGTCTGAAACATCGACACCAAAATAAGTTACAAACCATGACTTGTATAAATGAGTTCACAAAGACTTAACAAAAGACGTTAACTAAAACCAAGCTTAGAAACATGTATCCCGTCCAGGAATAGGATACATCTTCTAAACTCTAAGACCATGGATGACATCCTTTATTCAAACGCAGCTTGAAGACACATGCGCACACCTGCCAGATCCCTTAGTTCCCTGAAATACATGTAGTTTAAAAATATCAACAAAAGTTGAGCGAGTTCATGTGTTCGTGAGTATGTATAAACCTTTGTGTTCAATGTATGTATAAAAGTCCCAGTATGATAGCAAACAAGGAAAAGATCAACGATGGTTTGCAAGGCCACTGATGTGTGTGACGGTGTAGGAAGACTCAAACCTAGCAAATTTGTACCGGGCTTCCGGCTAGAAGACATAGTCACCACTATGGGCCACCCTCGCCTCATGGGTATGGGCTCGCTACACCCAAATAGATCTATCACTCATGCCCCTCGTTCCTACAAGAGGATTGATGGCCTCAAGTATACGCCTACCCAATCACATGATCTATGGTTCTTTCCTAGGCTAACCATACCAATTGTATTGTAAGTAATCCTTTGTAACATGTATTTCACCCCCGAAGTAAACAAACAAAACAGTTTAAAGAAAAGGGGGACATGAACTCATAGTAATGCGTCTTCAGTACCGGCAACTCAAACCTCCGCAGCTGACACGACTACCTACAGTGTACTAACGTCTATTAGACGAACGGGTCGTGCCTTGGCTTAGAGTTTAATGTTTTTGAGTTGCGTTTCTTATGTTCCCAATATTATTCCAAGTTATAATTGCTTGTTAAAATAATAATTATTTTAACTTTAAATTATATTTAATTTTGGAATAATTTGTTTAACGATATTTCTTAACAATACTTCTCTAATATTTAATTTTCGTATTTCCTTTCCCAAGGATGGGGGTATTTTATACATGTACTTTCGTAGTCTCGACATAATATATTTTTAAGTCTAACTTAGAAAATATATTTAAACTCATTTTGTCTAAAAATAATGTATTTCAAGAAAATATATATGTTTCTCAAAAATCATATATTTTCTAAATATTCTAGGAAAAATATATTTTTACTTCCCAAAATTAATATATTTTTCTCTTTGTCAAAATATGATATAACTTTGTAATATTTACAAAAATCATATTTTCATCTCTTGTATCCAAAATAATATTTTTCCAAAAATATATAGTAGCGGTATTTACCGGAATATTTCGTAAGTTACGTTTTTGCGTTCGGTTCCACAATATTAAGTGTGTGTGTAACTTATATGTTTATTCCTTGTGATTTTTGGTATTATTTTGGAGTTTTAAATTCTTGGTATTTGTAAGTTATATTATTTTACCCTAAAATAATATAACTATTCCACAAAGTATACAAATATTCACACAAGGGTCTTAATATAAAATATATATTCTAAATATATATTTATCCATTTTTATTTATAAAAATCAACCTCCAATACTTGTATTTTTGTTACAAAAATCATGGCGAAGTTTATATTGAAAAACATGGTTTAAGACATACTTGTAAACACTTGTTTAGAAAATATTTTCTAAGTGTTTGTATTTTTAGAAAATTTTGCCATAGTTCCCTTTGAAAATGGAGGTGTCCATGCTATTTAGCATATCATTTTCTTTTCAAAATCAACACACAATGATCAACAGTCAAACCCTAAACATCTTGCACTTACCAAGTGCAAAAACTATACAATTTACATAACAACATGAACTTGATCTTTCACAAAAACGTGTAGTAACTTGGTAAAGTGTTTAGTGGGTTTAGTTATCCTCCAAAATATATTTACTTCTTGATAAACCTCATTCTTGGAAGTTTTAGATGTTTACAACTTGCAAACATGTTTTACAAAAATGTTTGTCTATAACCTCTTCTTGTTTCTCTAGCATTTCTACAGTTGTTTTATCACTAAAAATAGTGTAGGTTTAAGTAAAAACCATGATCTATTAAAAATCATATTTTAAACTTGGTTTTCTTGGAAAATCATTCATAAATCTTGAATCTATAAGTTTACTAGCTTACTTTATTTATTATTTTACAAGAAATCCCTTCATTCATCAAGTTCATGTTCATACAATAAGATGATCATCCTGTGTTGTTACATAATCATCCTCCCACTTGCTAGATTATGTGTTTAATCACCATCAAGCAAGCTTCATGTGATGATTAACAGCATCATCTCAAGAAATCAACAAGCAAACATCATTCATGCACTAAACAACATCATTTCATCCATATTTCATCATATGTTAAGCTTTATGTTCAAGATTCAAGTATATGTCTTTTAGTGATCTTGTGATTTTCAACATAACATATCTTTTAACCACTAAAAATAGAAGTAAACAAGAGTTACAAGAAGCTTACAACTAGCTCAAAGGCTTGGGAAGAACACAATGTGTTGTTGATGACAAAGATGGTGGATAAAAGCAAGCTAAAGAGGTCCTTCAAGATCCAAGAGTTCCAAGCCTTCTAACCTTGCTTCTTACACCTTGTGAGGAGCTTGGAATGGGTGAACTAAAAATGAAAATGGTGGTGGTGTGTGGGGATGGGGTCGGCCGAGAGTGAGGGAGAGGGTGAGAGTGTTGTGGTGTTGGGTATGATGATGGTTATGATGGTTATTTATAATCAAATGTTATTAACCAATGGGTTCTATATCTCATGAAGTACTAGCAATATCTAATCCAAATCCAAGAAGATTTGTAAGGGATTTAGAAGGGATTTTGCAATCTTGGATTGGGGCCACCTCCTTGGGCCATAGACAAGGAAAGGGGGGGGGGGTTAAATGTAACTTGAATGATAAAAGGGGTAATTAGTTAGGGTGTTAAGTGTAATGTCTAGTGTTTTATGTGTAGGATGCATTATATAGTATGTTAGAGTGTTCGAGAACCATAACTAGCTCAGAAAAAGTAAAACAATGCTTCTAGCAATATTTTGGTGTTCCGGGTAATATCCGGTTGTTCGGTTAAGTACCGGTTCGTTAAAGTGTCAAGTTATTCCGTTTAGTGATTTTTAAGTACCCTTTTGTGACACTTTTAATTCCCGACACTTAGGAAAGCATACAGGACCATTTTGCCATATTTTTGCATGTTACTAGCATGTTAAAATGCTGATTTTTGCTGATTAATGCAGAATTCTGCACTTTGAGTGGGTTTTAGGCACTTTCCGGCACTTAAACTATCACCTAGTGACGCAGTTTTATGGTCCTGACTTCCCTACACTCCATACTAGTGTAGTACCTTGTTTCTGGCCCTTACGGGGTCTCAAAACATTGTCTGTCTATGTACTGACATTGTTAGCATGTTTCTGAGTTATCCGCTATTTTGTGCTAACTGTGCTTTGTGCATCATTTATGTCACTAAAGTTTGTATGCAATAAATGGTGTGACAATATGAAATGTGATGCACATGTATGTATGATGTAGTAATCAGAAAGCAACTTAAGTCACCACTTGTAATTAAGCACAGTCATTAAGCATTAACCAATATTAATTAATTGTACGGATTCCTGTAATTATGAGGGTTGTCACATTCTCCCCCTGTTAAGAAAATTTCGTCCCGAAATTTTAGTTCTGCTACTAGATGCAGGGGTGTTGGGGAATAAATGTGGGTATTTGGCTTTCATGCGATCCTCACGTTCCCACGTGAATTCTGGGCCGTGTCGTGCGTTCCAACGAACTTTGACGAGTTTGACACTACTCCTGCATATCTTGTTAACCTTCCAATCAGTAACCTCAACGGGTTCTTCAGTAAAGTGGAGTGTGTCGTCAATATGAATTTCGTCGGCAGGAATGACAACCGTTTCTTGAGTTGGACTCTTTTTCAGATTTGATACATGAAATGTATCATGAACGCCATTCAGCTCGGCGGGTAGATCCAACTTGTATGCTACAAGACCAATCCTTTCCAGGATTTTGAATGGACCAATGTATCTTGGGTTCAACTTCCCATGCTTCCCAAAGCGTGCTACACCCTTCCAGGGTGAAACCTTTAACAAAACCATATCTCCCACTTGAAACTCCAAAGGTTTACTCCTTCGGTCCGCGTAGCTCTTTGATGATCACGAATCTCTTTGATGCACTCTCGGATCTGTATAATCTTATCAGTCATCTCTTGGACCAATTCCGGGTCAACTAGCTGTCTATCACCCGCGTCTGCCCAGCATAGCGGTGATCGACACTTGCGTCCATATAGAGCTTCGAACGGTGCGGCTTGAATGCTTGCATGGTAACTATTGTTGTATGAAAATTCTACCAACCGTAAGTGAGTGTCCCAACTACCACCCAAATCCATTATGCAAGCTCGCAACGTGTCTTCCAACGTTTGAATCGTTCGTTCACTCTGTCCGTCTGTCTGCGGATGAAAGGCAGTACTCAGATTTAACTGAGAACCGAAAGCTTCTTGGAAGGACTGCCAAATCCTTGACACGAATCTTCCATCCCTATCAGAAATGATCGAGAGAGGCACCCCATGACGTGCGACAATCTCTCTGAGTACAGCTTAGCAAGCTTGCTTGTATTAGCTTTCTCCTTGATCGGTAAAAAGTGTGCAGATTTCGTCAGACGGTCCACGGTTACCTAAATCGTGTCGTGACCTCTGGGTGTTTTTGGTAACTTCGTTATAAAGTCCATTGAAATCTGTTCCCATTTTCACTGGGGTATTTCTGGTTGTTGCAGAAGACCTGAAGGCTTCTGGTATTCGGCCTTTACCTTGGCGCAAGTCAAACATTTGCCAACATATATCGCAACATCGCCTTTCATTCTCGGCCACCAATAGAAATCCTTTAAATCTTGGTACATCTTATCCGATCCAGGATGGATCGAGTACCGTGACTTGTGAGCTTCATAAAAATTACTTCTCTCAGACCACCAAACAAGGGAACCCAAATTCGTTTCATGAAGCACAACGTTCCTTCCTCGTTTGGTACCAACTGTTTCTCCATCCCACGGAGATATTCATTTTCAAGATTCCTTTCCATAAGAGCTTCTCTCTGCGTGGCACGAATGCGCAACGAGAGGTGCATTTGTATGATCATTTCCAATGCTCGAACCCTTATGGGCTTAATTCTTTCCTTCTGGCTCAAGGCATCGGCGACTACATTCGCCTTCCCTAGGTGATACTTGATCTCACAATCATAATCGTTCAACAGCTCAACCCATCTTCTTTGTCTCATGTTAAGCTCCTTCTGATCAAATATATGTTGCAGGCTCTTGTGATCAGTATAGATTGTGCATCGCGTGCAATACCAATAATGTCGCCAGATTTTCAAAGCAAACACCACCGCGCCTAATTCCAAATCATGCGTGGTGTAATTTTTCTCGTGGACCTTCAACTGGCGAGAAGCATATGCTATAACCTTCTGTCGCTGCATCAGCACGCAACCTAAACCTTGACGCGAGGCGTCGCAATATACCACGAAGTCGTCAGTGCCTTCGGGTAGAGATAAGATCGGCGCGTCACAAAGCTTGTTTTTCAACAACTGAAATGCTTCTTCTTGCTTGTCTCTCCATTCAAACTTCTTATCTTTTTGTGTGAGGGAGGTCAACGGTTGAGCGATTTTTGAAAAATCCTCAATGAACCTGCGATAATATCCTGCCAAACCTAGGAACTGTCAAATCTCGGTTGGCGTCTTCGGAGTCTCCCAATTCTTGATCGCCTCGATCTTTGTGGGATCCACATGAATTCCATTTCCGTTAACCACGTGACCAAGAAACTGAACTTCACGTAACCAGAACTCGCACTTCGAGAACTTCGCGTACAATTTCTCTTTCTTAAGCAGCTCTAAGATGGCTCTTAGATGTTGCTCATGTTCGTCCTTCGTCTTTGAATAAATCAAAATATCATCAATAAACACAATCATAAACTTATCGAGGTACGACTTACAAACTCTGTTCATCAAATCCATGAATACAGCTGGCGCGTTTGTCAAACCAAATGGCATAACCAGGAACTCGTAATGTCCATATCGAGCCCTAAAGGCAGTCTTTGGAATGCTCTCCTCTTGAATTCTCAACTGGTGATATCCTGATCGTAGATCGATCTTTGAGTAAAAACTCGAACCTTGCAGCTGATCGAACAGGTCGTCTATCCTCGGCAGAGGATACCGATTCTTAATGGTCAATTTGTTCAGCTCGCGGTAGTTGACGCACATGCGGAAACTACCATCTTTCTTTTTAACGAACAAAACTGGAGCTCCCCAAGGCGAGAAGCTTGGTCTGATAAATCCTTTGTCTAACAATTCCTGAAGTTGCGTCGACAACTCCTGCATTTCCGAAGGCACAAGTCGATAAGGTGCCTTAGCTACAGGCGCGACGCCTGGAACTAAGTCAATGTGAAACTCGACTTGCCTTTGCGGCGACAATCCTGACAAGTCTTCTGGAAAGACTTCAGGATACTCCTTCACGACTGGAATATCTTCTAGTTTCGGTTCAGCGGTTTCCTTATTCACAATGTGTGCCAAGAAGGCAACACATCCCTTCTTCAAACATTTTCTAGCCTTCAAGCAACTAATGATCCTTAGAGGCGTATCGCGCTTCTCTCTATGTACCACAATCGTTTCTTCATCCGCCATTGGAATGCGTATGATCTTCTCATGACATACAATCTCTGCTCTGTTGCTTGACAACCAATCCATCCCTACTACCACGTCGAAGCTTCCTAATTCGACGGGCAGAAGATCAAGCGAAAGCTCGTGTTCTCCCAGTTCTATCACGCAACCTCTGATGACTTCATTTGCCTCAACTAGCTTTCCCTTTGCTAGTTCTATCGAATATGGGATATCTGGCTTACTAGCTACCAACCCAAGTATATTCTTAAATTCTAGCGATACGAAACTATAATCGGCACCGGTATCAAATAGTACAGATGCAAAGCGTTGGTTGATAGGGAACGTACCAGTGACCACATTTGGATCTTGGCGTGCTTCCCTTGCGCCGATGTTGAAAACTCTTCCTTGTGCTTGATTGAGTTTCGGGCACTCTCGCTTGAAATGCCCCATGTCCTAATAATTAAAACAACCTGGTCCTCGACCATTACCATTTCCATTACCCTGACTGTTGTTTTGGTTGCGATTCCCACTCCCAACTTGATTACCACGGTTTCCATTGCCTCCATTATTTCATTGCAGGCGGTTTCCATTCCCGTTACCACCACGGTTGTTGCTACCAAAACCCCTTTGACCACCATGGCCAGTACCAACCCAGAATGTTTCTTTCGTGTGACCAACTCTTCCATAGGATTCATATTTTCCAGCCCGGCATCGTCCATTGTGATGCAACTAACACGCATCACATTTGGGCAAGGTGCCCATATACCCCTTTCCTTTGGCCTTGGCCGGTGCGCTTGTCTCATCCTTCTTGTTCGAACTGCTGGTACCTTTCTTAAAGTCGGAGAACTTCCGTTTGTTCTCACCGGATGACTCAACGTGAGTTTCCTTCTTTTTCTGGTCGGAGATTGAAAACTTGTTTAACCTGATAGCTTCTTCAGTCAGTGACACGCTCAGATCGATAGCCTCAGTAATTGTTGCAGGCTTTGACGATGTTACCATACTCATAATCTGAGGTGCCAACCCCCAAATGAAACGCTCAACGCGTTTGAATTCCGGACTAACCATGTATGGTACCACGTGAGATAGATCGTGAAATCTCTGCACATATTCGGCGATCTTCGGGCCGTCCATCTTGAGGTTCCAGAATTCAGTTTCCAACTTTTGAATTTCGGCCCTGGAGCAATACTTTTTACGCATGAGTTCCTTTAACTCATTCCAAGTCAAAGCGTACGCTGCTACCTCTCCCAGAGTTTGGACTTGGAGATTCCACCACGAAAGCGCTCCATCTATGAACAATCCGGAGATGTAGGTGACTTGTTGCTCTGGTGCGCATTTGCTCATTCTTATCACTGAATCCGTCTTCTCCGTCCATCGAAAAAAAGCCACAGCACCTTCGGTGCTGTCAAAATTCAGCGGTTTACAGTCTAAAAACTGCTTAAAGGTACAGCCTGTACAAGTAACGTCATTCACAGGAAGCATTAGCAAACGCACACAGAATATCCAAAGGTAACGTAATATGTCCCAAGCGACTTAAATATTACCATGTGGTGGGTTGTTCCTCGAGGTACCCCCGCTAGTTTCGGCGCTTGAGGCCTCGTAATCTGCTATTGCTCGGGAGATCATTTCTTGTAATTCAGCCTCAATAGTGGGCAATCGAGTTTCTCTTCGTGGTGGCATCTTCTATAAGAAGATTGCGTTGGTCAGGTCATAATAAGTATAGTAAGTATGTAATACGCGCATGTGATATCATTTATCAATGTCATAACCGTAGCAAGTAATCCAACAATGTATGTAATGAGAATGTTGCGATTGAGCTATCATATATCAAGACCACAATACAGTTTTACATGTTTCATAATATGTCATACATCAAAAGAGACTAAGGGTCACATCACCCTTGTCCGAATCGTCTAACAAACTACATCAGTCAGAAGTCAATAAGTCAAAAGTCACACTGTGGTCTTCAAAAAGCTGTGCAATCTAGCTCAATAGCTGCTCTCTCATCAAAAGTATGCTATCTGCATCAAACCAAAAACCTCTAAGCTGATGGGGGAGGAGGAGGAGGTGGAGGAACGAAAAGCAACCTGCACAAATGCACCAAATCCTCCTCAAGTGCATGAACAATACGCAGCAGGTAAGCAATCTGCTGCTCCATAGTGAGGAAACAGACATCAAAATCAGGGTACGCTAGGAGAGGAACTGGTGGTGTCGCGAATAGTGACTGATAATGACAAGGCGGAGGACGCGGGATCCCCTCTAACTCCATGACTCTCCTACACAGCATCTCCTGCTGGAGCGGTAGTGACAAAAGCAGATCATCCCTCGAGTATCCAATGTGGAAGGGATGGTATGGATCAGATATAGGCATCACGTTGGGCGGAAACCAAATCAGTGGCTCGCCCGTGGGTGTAGAAGAAGGAGCAGTGTGTGTAAACTGTGGCATGAAATGATCGGCTGCTGACACAGAAGGTATGTGACTGGGCTGCTGACTTGATGGTCCTTCCCCTGGACGGGGAGGATGGATATCCTGAAGAAATGTGATCGGTAGATCTGTGTGGTGATTGTCAGACTCATGTGGGTGAAATGGGGCGATATCAATGGGTGCCTGGGTAGATGCAGGTGGGGGAGTAACGGGCCGAACAAAAGGAGGGTAGTCGTCGTCGTCCTCAATCCACCCATTGCGGGTGTGTGCATATCTGGGATCTATATGGGTAGCAAAAGGAGCGCGATCAACAAGTACAAGGATCGGGTCAGGCAAAGGTGGTGCAACAACTGGTACATCGACAACAACGACTGAAGCTCTGATACCAAGCTGTCACACCCTGACTTTTGCGGAAGCGTGGTTATTTGGTGTGACTTCTTAATACCATAGCATTCAATCATAACAACGCTATATGATAAAAACACGAGATGTTCATCCATTAATTAAGTTTAGAAAATACCACAACATACTTGTCTGAAACATCGACACCAAAATAAGTTACAAACCATGACTTGTATAAATGAGTTCACAAAGACTTAACAAAAGACGTTAACTAAAACCAAGCTTAAAAACATGTATCCCGTCCAGGAATAGGATACATCTTCTAAACTCTACGACCATGGATGACATCCATTATTCAAACGCAGCTTGAAGACACATGCGCACACCTGCCAGATCCCTTAGTTCCCTGAAATACATGTAGTTTAAAAATATCAACAAAAGTTGAGCGAGTTCATGTGTTCGTGAGTATGTATAAACCTTTGTGTTCAATGTATGTATAAAAGTCCCAGTATGATAGCAAACAAGGAAAAGATCACCGATGGTTTGCAAGGCCACTGATGTGTGTGACGGTGTAGGAAGACTCAAACCTAGCAAATTTGTACCGGGCTTCCGGCTAGAAGACATAGTCACCACTATGGGCCACCCTGGCCTCATGGGTATGGGCTCGCTACACCCAAATAGATCTATCACTCATGCCCCTCGTTCGTACAAGAGGATTGATGGCCTCAAGTATACGCCTACCCAATCACATGATCTATGGTTCTTTCCTAGGCTAACCATACCAATTGTATTGTAAGTAATCCTTTGTAACATGTATTTCACCCCCGAAGTAAATAAACAAAACAGTTTAAAGAAAAGGGGGACATGAACTCACAGTAATGCGTCTTCAGTACCGGCAACTCAAACCTCCGCAGCTGACACGACTACCTACAGTGTACTAACGTCTATTAGACGAACGGGCCGTGCCTTGGCTTAGAGTTTAATGTTTTTGAGTTGCGTTTCTTATGTTCCCAATATTATTCCAAGTTATAATTGCTTGTTAAAATAATAATTATTTTAACTTTAAATTATATTTAATTTTGGAATAATTTGTTTAACGATATTTCTTAACAATACTTCTCTAATATTTAATTTTCGTATTTTCCTTCCCAAGGATGGGGGTATTTTATACATGTACTTTCGTAGTCTCGACATAATATATTTTTAAGTCTAACTTAGAAAATATATTTAAACTCATTTTGTCCAAAAATAATGTATTTCAAGAAAATATATATGTTTCTCAAAAATCATATATTTTCTAAATATTCTAGGAAAAATATATTTTTACTTCTCAAAATTAATATATTTTTCTCTTTGTCAAAATATGATATAACTTTGTAATATTTACAAAAATCATATTTTCATTTCTTGTATCCAAAATAATATTTTTCCAAAAATATATAGTAGCGGTATTTACCGGAATATTTCGTAAGTTACGTTTTTGCGTTCGGTTCCACAATATTAAGTGTGTGTAACTTATATGTTTATTCCTTGTAATTTTTGGTATTATTTTGGAGTTTTAAATTCTTGGTATTTGTAAGTTATATTATTTTACCCTAAAATAATATAACTATTCCACAAAGTATACAAATATTCACACAAGTGTCTTAATATAAAATATATATTCTAAATATATATTTATCCATTTTTATTTATAAAAATCAACCTCCAATACTTGTATTTTTGTTACAAAAATCATGGCAAAGTTTATATTGAAAAACATGGTTTAAGACATACTTGTAAACACTTGTTTAGAAAATATTTTCTAAGTGTTTGTATTTTTAGAAAATTTTGCCATAGTTCCCTTTGAAAATGGAGGTGTCCATGCTATTTAGCATATCATTTTCTTTTCAAAATCAACACACAATGATCAACAATCAAACCCTAAACATCTTGCACTTACCAAGTGCAAAAACTATATAATTTACATAACAACATGAACTTGATCTTTCACAAAAACGTGTAGTAACTTGGTAAAGTGTTTAGTGGGTTTAGTTATCCTCCAAAATATATTTACTTCTTGATAAACCTCATTCTTGGAAGTTTTAGATGTTTACAACTTGCAAACATGTTTTACAAAAATGTTTGTTTATAACCTCTTCTTGTTTCTCTAGCATTTCTACACTTGTTTTGTCACTAAAAATAGTGTAGGTTTAAGTAAAAACCATGATCTATTAAAAATCATATATTAAACTTGGTTTTCTTGGAAAATCATTCATAAATCTTGAATCTATAAGTTTACTAGCTTACTTTGTTTATTATTTTACAAGAAATCCCTTCATTCATCAAGTTCATGTTCATACAAGAAGATGATCATCCTATGTTGTTACATAATCATCCTCCCACTTGCTAGATTATGTGTTTAATCACCATCAAGCAAGCTTCATGTGATGATTAACAGCATCATCTCAAGAAATCAACAAGCAAACATCATTCATGCACTAAACAACATCATTTCATCCATATTTCATCATATGTTAAGCTTTATGTTCAAGATTCAAGTGTATGTCTTTTAGTGATCTTGTGATTTTCAACATAACATATCTTTTAACCACTAAAAATAGAAGTAAACAAGAGTTACAAGAAGCTTACAACTAGCTCAAAGGCTTGGGAAGAACACAATGTGTTGTTGATGACAAAGATGGTGGATAAAAGCAAGCTAAAGAGGTCCTTCAAGATCCAAGAGTTCCAAGCCTTCTAACCTTGCTTCTTACACCTTGTGAGGAGCTTGGAATGGGTGAACTAAAAATGAAAATGGTGGTGGTGTGTGGGGATGGGGTCGGCCGAGAGTGAGGGAGAGGGTGAGAGTGTTGTGGTGTTGGGTATGATGATGGTTATTTATAATCAAATGTTATTAACCAATGGGTTCTATATCTCATGAAGTACTAGCAATATCTAATCCAAATCCAAGAAGATTTGTAAGGGATTTAGAAGGGATTTTGCAATCTTGGATTGGGGCCACCTCCTTGGGCCATAGACAAGGAAAGGGGGGGGGGGGAGGGTTAAATGTAACTTGAATGATAAAAGGGGTAATTAGTTAGGGTGTTAAGTGTAAAGTCTAGTGTTTTATGTGTAGGATGCATTATATAGTATGTTAGAGTGTTCGGAAACCATAACTAGCTCAGAAAAAGTAAAACAATGCTTCTAGCAATATTTTGGTGTTCCGGGTAATATCCGGTTGTTCGGTTAGGTACCGGTTCGTTAAAGTGTCAAGTTATTCCGTTTAGTGATTTTTAAGTACCCTTTTGTGACACTTTTAATTCCCGACACTTAGGAAAGCATACAGGACCATTTTGCCATATTTTTGCATGTTACTAGTATGTTAAAATGCTGATTTTTGCTGATTAATGCAGAATTCTGCACTTTGAGTGGGTTTTAGGCACTTTCCGGCACTTAAACTATCACCTAGTGACGCAGTTTTATGGTCCTGACTTCCCTACACTCCATACTAGTGTAGTACCTTGTTTCTGGCCGTTACGAGGTCTCAAAACACTGTCTGTCTATGTACTGACATTGTCAGCATGTTTCTGAGTTATCCGCTAACTGTGCTTTGTGCATCGTTTATGTCACTAAAGTTTGTATGCAATAAATGCTGTGACAATATGAAATGTGATGCACATGTATGTATGATGTAGTAATCAGAAAGCAATTTAAGTCACCAGTTGTAATTAAGCACAGTCATTAAGCATTAACCAATATTAATTAATTTTACGGATACCTGTAATTATGAGGGTTGTCACACCCTTCTTCACATTTAGTTTTTTTTGTATCTTATTATATAAATTGGCTTCGTTTACCGTTTCGTTAATCTAATAATATAATATAATACTTAATAAAATTCTTAAATATACCGTTACGGTGTGCCTATTTTTGTCTACTTTTTCATAAAAAAATTGTTAAAAATCAAATGGGTCATATATAATTGATGTCTTTGTTTTCTTTACCAAGCAAACCATACAGATACCATCTGAAAAATTTTTGTAGCGATACTAGTATTCGGTATTGTGGTTTCCAGTAAGGCTATCGTTGAAAAAGAAGTTGTATTCGCAATAGAGTATTTTTTATATATAATAAGCTATAGCGAGTGTTGAAACTATATACCGGTATCGCAGCGAATCAAATTATACCGTCCAAACGATATTGGTACCATGTTGAATATTCCGGCCAAACAACATAGGTACGTGTATTGGTACCGTCGGAATCGTTACTGATGTTCGTTTTTATGATTTTGATCGATATAATATATATGAAGATATCATTTTGTGTATATTATTACGACTTTGTTTTTTGAGTTTTGTCTTTTCATTGGTTTACTGGATGCAAGGATTGTATTGATTCCTTCTCAAAATAGACTGATCCTAATCAAACAAAGCATCCTATTATTTCTTAATACACTTTCTACGTTAACAATCCTTTTTTTTAATCTACCCATGCTGCATATAATGCCAATATATATATATATTTTTTTTTCAAAAGTGTGCTGTATTTTAAATCAATGCATTATTGAACAATATTTAACTACCAAAAACTATATTTAACAAGGGAAATGTCGCAATATGAACTTAGCAAAAATATATATAACAATTACAATATCATGTATATAGATGAGTAAAAACCATAGGCCTTTTAATCTCATCTCAAATATGTATGTTAAGGAGTAATATTATATCTCTATGCATTCTTTTAAAATTCTTAAAATTCACACAAACTAATACATCAAACCTTCATCTTCGGAACTCATATATCATATAATCAATCACACAAACTAATACATCAAACCTTCATCTTCGGAAGTTATATATCATATGAACATAAAAACAAGTTAAACCACTCAGGATTCATATATCCTCATATGTAAATGCTTTTGAGCAAATTTCACTAACTTCTCTATTTCATTGGGACTGTCGATTGTGCCATTGTGATTCGAATCAGCCGCTTCTATCGCTTGTTTCGCCTTCCAACTTCCAAACCACATCTTAAGACTATGAAGCGCCTCTTTGAATTCTTCTTTACTGATACGACCATCATGGTTGTCATCATAAATGCGCAACCATCTTTTAAATTCATCAACGGTCATTGATCTATTTTGTTCCAATCGCATGCATCGCATGATCGCCATGATTCTTAATGCTTCACAATCTCGGTTAAAGAATGAAGCGGGTGGTGAAATTGGTGTACATGTATTTGCGTTATGGATATAATGAATTTATATAGTGGCTAAAGAACTTAGGAATGTATGTATTAATAATATTTTGAAAAAGTTCTTTCTTTTTGTTTAAAAAATATATTATATACAGGCACTAAATAAACAGTAGAACCAATTTTAAATAGTTGAATGTTAGGACGTACCTTTTTAAGCGGAGTGATACCTACCGTGTCTGAGAAATAAAAAATTTATAGGTATTGTAGCACAATTTTAGCATGAAAAGGTTTACGCTTCTAGGCTTAAAGAATTAGCAGGTAAATCATATTTTAGCATGACACGTAGAATATTATAAATTTATTCTTAGTAAATTACTACTTTAGTTCTCTTTGTTTGTTTTGAAAGCTCGAGTTTAATTAACTCGATTCAAGTATTACATGTAAAACTTGAACTCCAAAGATGAGTAACGCATTCTTTAAAAAAGAGGCGCAAAATCTGTTTTGATTTTATGATGATTGTTCATCTTAATTAAAACCTTATTATTTATAGATTTGAGGTTCACGAAATGTAAACTATTATTTAGAATTTGCGTAAAAATCTTAAGTTTGTTGGGAAATACGTGTTTTGTACAAATGTGTGAGAGGATTATATAACAATAGAAGTGCAATCTTAAATCTAAATGTCGTATTACGAAACGTATATGTCTTGATTCAACTAGGGTTAGGTTCATTTGTGAACAACCCCCTTAATTGTGAATACTAATGAACTGATCCTAGTTAGCCCTTGATTATCAATACATAAGTGTAAATTAACGACCAAAATTTGATGATGAAAATACACTAGTGTATTTTACGATTTGATGATGTAAATAAATGGTGAGGATTTTTTCATTCAGTTCACAAATAAACTAGTGTTCACTCTAGAAACTCACCCAATTCAACTATTTGATTTAAAACATTTTTAATGTGTCATCTCCTTGCTGAAAATGAATATTCATTCTAAAACATATAACTTTATAATGTTTTTATATAAATGTGTAATATTCTAACATGTGTTATGTAATATTGTAACGTGTGTTATGTGGCACTTTGATGGTACACTTTAGTCTTTGTGCCACTGGAGCGCCGTCTTAATATTTTTTAACTTTGGTGCAACTTGAGAGGTTCGGACGGGTTGGTTCTAGTGTGGATTTAGGTCGTGACAAGCATTAGTGTCGCATAGCCATATGGTGTGCCTGGTGCAGCATCCCATGAACTATTGGTTAACGGAAATAAGGCATGTGGCATGCGAACCTGAGTGGATGACTCGTGTGGCTCATACACCAACTCAATTTGCGGATCACAACATGATGTGGCAATCCAACTTAGTGGCTCGACAAGCGCAACGATAAGGTTGAATTCTGTTTATTACAAATTAAACTTGCATTCCTCTTCTTGTCTGAGCCTAAAATGAATGATAAGGTTTAATTATCAAAAAAAAAAAAAAAAAAAAAAAACCCTCGAATATATATTAGAGAATCGAAAGAGAACTTTTTTTCAGGAGATTAGAAAGAAGCACTCTCTATTTGTCTTAATTTCTTTTCTTTTCCGTTTTTTATCGAAACCAAAAACACCATCACGAACGGTGTTATCTCCGGTGCAAGAGCCATCTCCAATAGTACACATAATATTCCAGTTGTATTGCCTTGGGAGACGTTCTTCTAATAAGGGGCACAAAAATTTGTTTCAAGAGATATGTGCCAAACACAGAGCCTCAACCATAACAGATTACTCTGTTCAATTTGTAGTTAAGAACCTCGTTGAAGAGGTTGGTTTGAATCTTTTCGTTTATGTAACGCTAATTACATTACCCGTAGTTAGTTTTGTATATGATATAGTACAACATTTTCCCACATCTACAAAATAGTATGTTTAACACAATTTATTAACATTATTTGTAGGTAGTTTTGTATATGGTAGTCCTATATTTTCCCACATCTATAAAGATAGTATGTTTATCACAATTTGTAATTATTTTAAGAAACAAAATTACCAATTTTCCATAGGGATCACACTGATTCTTAAAGTAAAGTTATGTACTTGCAACTTTGCTGAAGGTTTTTAGTTTAAAATTAAAAACATTCATTGTATCATCATCGGCAAAGCTAAGATAGGGTTTGAGGAGGATAAGAAAAGATCTTACATCTACCCTGTAGGGATAGAGAGTCTGTCTCCAATGAGACCCCCGACTCGATCGTAGTTTTGCATCAAACCTTAGACATAAGGCACATAACACTCGACAATCAGGACACAAGCCGATTAGTGCATGTACCATTTTGTCTTTCGGCTGTCATCGTCACCACATGATGTATGATTAACAGTTCACCGCTTTTAACGTTATTTTCATGAAGAGTAAACTTCCGTTTTGCTCCCTGTGGTTTGGTCACTTTAACGGTTTTGCCCCAAACCTTTAAAAATAGCCATTTTACTCCCTGATGTTTTTGTCTTGTTGCCAGTTTGCTCCATGCGGGGAGCAAAATGGAAAAACAAACAATTTGTACGGAGTTAGAGGTGGGGAGCAAACTAGAAAAAAAAAAAACCGAAACATCAGGGAGTAAAATGGCTATTTTTAAAGGTTTGAAACAAAACCGTTAAAGTGACCAAACCATAAGGAGCAAAACGGAAATTTACTCTTTCATGAAATTAGTAAAATAACATTAAAATTAGTGTAATTTTACTTTTACCCTCAAAAAACCCATATATATATATATATATATTACATGCACAAAACACAAGAGGCTTAAAATATATTTATCGTATATAGGCACTAAATAAAAAAGTAGAACTAATGTTAAATGACTGTTTAAACTTGAATGTTAGGACGTACCTTTTTCAAGTAGAACGATACCCACTGTATTAATTTTAAGGAATTATAATATAGCACAATTTTAGCATGATAGGTCTAGGCTTTTAGCCTTAAAGAATTATATTGGAATTATAGCACAATTTTACCATGATAGGGTCTAGGCTTCCGGGCTTAAATAATCAAAGAACATGTTATATACAACACTTTCCATTATTTCGACACCTTAAATATATAGAGCTATATGAATCATATAGCTTTTTTAATTTTCAACAAAAACTGATGTGTCAAATCTTGTCTAATGGGTTAGACACTTGGACCTATACGATCGTATAGGTCGTATAGGCAGTGGCGAAACCAGACTTTTATGACCGGGAGGTTGCAGTGTAACTTTTATATAAACAAAATTTATAAATATATTTATTAATTTTGAAATATATACCACGATCAGTATAACAATTTTAAGTTGTTAACGGTAGCTAGATATTTTTTTACTTTTGTTTGCGACGGCTTTTTATAAAAAAGTTTATTATAATAAATAGTTATCTACATTATAAATTAAGTTAAACTAGAATTACGACCCGCCGCAATGCGGCGGGGATTCTTTAGTTATAACTAAGTCAATTTAGGACCTACACGTTTTGTTGAACATGTCAAACGGTAAAAAATAGACGATGTAAAAACGTTCACCCACACACGCACGTTGCGTCGTGTTAACTCGCAAAATTTAGAACGAAACGTAAAAACGTTAAACCAAAGACGCACGTTGCGATGTGTTAAGTGATAAAATTTAGAACGAAGCATAATGCGAAAAATTTGCGGAAAATGAAAACTATAAAGGAGCGAAGTTGAAAGAAAAAAAAAAGTTGTGAGGATAAATTGCAAAAGATTAAAAGTTTTGGGTTAAACGTAAAAAAACAAATAGTTTTGGGTTAAAAGTAATTTATCAAATACTTTTGGGTGAAAAGTAAAAAGATCAATTTTTTAAACCCCCAAAGCCATGGTTACAACAACCATATGCATAACCATTTTTTCTTTGAAAAACCCCCAAAGCCAAGATTACAACACTTCGCGAAAGATGAAAAGTATAAGGGACCAAAGTTGCAAAAGATGAAAAGCTTTGAGTTAAAAGTAAAAAAAAATCAAAGTGGTTAAATCGTAAAAGATGGAAAATTTTGAATTAGAAGTGAAAAATCAAATTAATCAAAGGGTTGAAATTGTATAAGATGGAAACTTTTGAATTAGAAGTGAAAAATCAAATTAATCAAAGCGACTAAATTACCAAAGATTAAAACTTTAAACTTAAATTGTCAAAGATTAAAACTTTAGGGTTAAAAAGGAAACAAAGATTAAACTTTTAAACTTAACTTGCCAAAATTGAAACTTTAGGGTTAGAAATAAAAATTTCAAATTTATTTTAAAAAACTCCCAAAGCCAATTGTACAAGTATGATATGCATAAAATAGTTGGTTATTAATAAGGTTTTAATTAAACAATATAAAGTATAGAGAAACGGTATTAAGTAATTAATAAAATTAAAAAGACAAAATAACAAAAGAATTTATAGAGTTAATATATTTTTAATATACTAAATCAAAGGAAAATAAAAAAGATAAAATAACAAAAGAATTTATAGAATTTATATATTTTTAACTAGGTTAGAACCCCGTGTGTTACACGGGTTGAAAAAATATAATTATATATATTAAATAATAATTATATATACTAAGAATAAAAAATTATATCTTTCAAAAAAATCAATGTATTGCACATGCTGAATAAAACTGTAACAAAGTTAAAAAAAAGTTACATATACGTCAATAAAAACACGACATGTGGATTAGTAGATATTAGTTACCGCTAAAAGCTCTTTATAACATATAATAATAATAATAAAATTAAAAGATAAGAATAAGATTAGTGATATTTATGTATTAATTATTAAACAAAATTAAAATAAAATATAAGTAAAATTGTGAGGTTAAAGGATGAAATGGCATATAACGTTAATTGGAAATAAATGTAATGTTATATACTTTGTAATATAAAAGTTGTGTCTTTAAAAACCCGTGTATTGCACGGGCTGTATAAAATATAATGTAATCTCTTACCACGTTTCTTACCGTCCAATCACATTAAATATTTGATTTTTTTAGAAATCACACGTAAAAACAATTATCATCATTATAGCACATTAAATATTCGATTATTTTGAGAAATCACTCATAAAAACAATTATCATTATTAATCTTCTTTTTTTAATATTTTAACTAACATAATAAAAAATATAAGTTTATTTAAAAGATTAATAATTAATCTTATATTAAGTTTATTTAGTTAATGATACAATAATTATCTTTAATTAAAAATAAGTATCCATTGTTAAACGATTCTAATATATTATATTGAGAATTACGTTTTAAATTTGTTATTGTTCTATTCTTATCATTAATTAATATCTTTATATAATGACTATCTTTAATTATAAAAAATAAGTATATATAATTAAGTAGAAGAATGAGTCGGAAATAGATAGCTCCAACAGTTTCTTCTATTATACGGTACAGAAAATATAGATATAAATTTAGGGGACAATTGTATATACCCCCTATAAAAGTTATTTATTGCATATTTACCCAGACCCCAAATAAAATTGTATTTACCCCCTCCCCCCCCCCCCCCCCTCTCCCCCCCCTATTAAAACAAATTGTCAATTTATCCATTTTAATTTTATTCATTAAAAGTAAAGTAGAGAATGACTATTTTACTCTTATTTGTATTAAAATTAAAAATCTATTAATTTTTTCATTTAAAATTATAAAATCTTTTAATCTTTCATATTTATCTAAGTTTTTCTAAATCTTTTTCTACTTTGTTTTTGTTTTTTTATTGTTTCGCTAGTGTGTTTCTTTATTTTTCTTTCGTATGTGTAATCCACTCTTCTTCATAAAAAGTCTGTCATTTTGTTCAATCCCTCATTTTGCAAGTTTCATAACTAAAATTCGTATCTTTTGAAATAAAAATTTAATATCGCAGGCCTCATGATTCAATCTATAAAAATGACATTCTTGAGTCCAAAACAATCTCGATGATTCTAATTTCGAAAGCTTCCTCCATAATCGATGTATTAAAAGTGAAATCTCATGTTCAGTCAACTCAATCTGAGAAAGAACAAAGTTATGAAATATTCAATTCACACTCGATTAAGAACATGAAGAGTTAATTGGACGTAATGGCCTACATGGAAACTTAGAATGGGAGTGAACTTTAGAATTTAATTTGTTGCTTGATAGGGTTTATTTTAAGGTTATTTTTGTCATTGTGTGAAGTTTCATTAAATAAGGAGATATATGTAATTTTAGTTTTGAGTTGGATAAATATGCAATTAGGGGTTTTTTATAAGGAATATATGTAATTCTCCCTAAATTTAATACGGATTTTTTTTATAAGGGGATATATGCAATTCTCTCTAAATTTAATACAAGTTTTTTTATAAGGAGATATATGCAATTCTCCCTAAATTTAATACGTTTAGAATTTGAGTATAAGGCTATAGGGTGTGGTCATGACCCTAATGACCATCATAACCCTCCACGTCAGTGTTATATCCCTCACCTTTAATCCACCATTCAAAACCAATACTCTAAGGATGTAGTCATGACCCAAACCATTATCCCCTTATTTATTTTAATTTATCGTTGTCTAAAGAAAAATGAAATGATTTCTTGAAAAATGGAAAGGATGACCATGATTGCCATGGTTTAATATATGCAAACCATGGTGGATCATGCAAGAGGTGGTGTAGCCTTCCATTTATGTTCCTACATGACAAATCATGTCCCAACTATGACCCTTACACCTTTTAGCCTACGTAGTTTCTTCCCGTATTTAAAATCTATTATTTTCTTGTGTAATCACCGCCAAGTAATTCAAATATTATGTTTTCCTACGTCATACCAAATTAACAGTTTTAATATTATAATTATAATAGTTTATTTATAAATAATCTAAAGCTAATACTATTTAAACATTTTAATATATTATCTACAAAATACACGTTCATCAATATCAATGAATTTTATCTACCTAAACTTTTTAAATATAATATTTATTCAATAGTTATATCAACTAATCTATCTATACCATATAAAGAAATCTTTATATAACTTTTTAAAAATAATATTTATTCGATCATAATTCTTGAATATTTGCATGACTATCTTTAAATTTATAATTAACTATGAGAGAGAAGCAGGAAAACAAATAAATAGATAAGATAATTAATATATTATTATCAGTTATCTTTGTCTTTTATCATTAAAATCTCTTCTAAAATTTTAAATCTAATATTATCAATAATTGACTTTTCATAATAAATATTTAGAAAAATAAATAATAAATATTTAGAAAAATAATTAAGACTGCCTCCTAGAACGCCATGTGTCCCTAACATGGTTTCTTTTATTATATGTATAGATATACTAAATCAAAAAGATAAAATAACAAAAGAACTTATAGAATTTATATATTTTTATTATCTAAATGAAAGGAAATTTTGAAGTTTATAACACAAAATGAAACGCATGTTGATGTTATTCTCAAATAAAGCTGATTTAATTGTTTCAACTTTTAAGCCCAAATATCACTTATTAAGTTTTGAATTGAGCCAGTAACTTAAAAAGGCCCATGTGTACACTTTTGTCTTATCGTCTTCATCATCTAAACCTAATAATAAACTGTCGTCACACCTCACGGCTAACCGGGGAAGGAAATTTCAGGCATGTACTCACGTTAACTTCTTTTCTTTTGATTTTCTTTCAACTAGAGCTATAGTTGAAGGGTCAAAGTATCAATAAACATCACCGTTAGATCTTGGTTCGGTATGAAATTTCATACCAGAGGGTGGTCGGAGGATCAACGGACCCTTCTGACCCCATGTAGTTCCATCACTGCGTATAGGTCCCCTTCCATGGGCCTGTAAACGAATCCTATAGGTGTATACTAGTCATATTGAATGTGTTTTTTTTACAACTTTTATACAATTGTCTATAGTTTTAACAAAGTTTTCTAGAAAAACATTTATTTTTTAAATTAAAAACATTCTTAAAAATTTACTTTGTAGTATAGATCTCATATACGTTTCTTATACGCTATAAGTGTACTATATATGTTTGGTACATGTATCTTATAGTGTACTATAGTATACTACAATATAGCTGAAGTATAGATCCTTTATATTCTTATAGTGGTAGTATAGGTATAGTGTAGTATAGGTATAGTATAGTATATGTGTAGTATTGTATAGATTTGTAATATAGTATCGTATAGTATAGTGCATGTGTAGTATAGTATAGTTTAACATACTATAGTATAAGTGTAGTATTGTATCATATAATATTGTACTACATTGTATTGTGCCATTTAGTATCGTATAGTATCATATAGTCTATCATCGCATGGTATACTGTGGTATGGGTGTAGTATAGTATAGTATAGTACAATATAGTATGGTATGGTATAGTATGGTATGGTATGGTATGGTATGGTATGGTATGGTATATGTAAGGCCCTGCTTCTTCGTACTTTCCATAATTAGAAAGCATCGCTTGTATTTCTATTTTTTCTAATCTTGTAGTCTTGTAATCGTCCTTTCGTTGTAATCGTTGTAAAATACGAGAATTGGATCATGAATAAAATTCGTATTTC
The DNA here is from genome assembly GCF_002127325.2 of Helianthus annuus. NCBI lineage: Eukaryota > Viridiplantae > Streptophyta > Magnoliopsida > Asterales > Asteraceae > Helianthus > Helianthus annuus. The sequence goes on along the minus strand of NC_035444.2, from coordinate 141,605,254 downwards.
TTTAAATTTTTGTTATATATATACATACTTGATCATACATTTGAATTCATGAAACATTTGATACATTACTCGTAATTCTTGGAAACATGTGTTATACTTGCAGATTGTGTCATACGTGAAACATACGTCTCTTGAATGCATAAGTACTTATTTACGACCTTCATATACTTAATCATACTTCATTATACTTATTTTAGGCTAAACAAACCTTCTACTATGCTTATATGTCATAATTACCCTTGAAACACTTAAAAACATGTTGGGATTGAACCCTACCAGAGGAACAGATAATGCAAAGCCAAAACCGGATCACATCAGTGGACTAACAATAAGCAGCTGTCTACACTTTGCTTTCCCCTTGACAGTGGTATTCTAACAGCTGATGGATCTTAAGTACTGCTCACTACAACAATTGATGAACCAAACACTGATGAAACTCTAAAGAACTGCTGAAGACAAACACTGTTGCTCTATCTACTGCTGTTTCCTAAGTACTGCTGAAGACACAAGCACTGGCCCACTCAAAGACTGATCACCTTTGAAGAAAGCACTGAAGTTCAACATCAGTGCTCAGGCTACAACAGTGGAACGTGAAGCAGTTGTTATCTCTTGGTTTGTATTGCACTAATAATTAGATGTTGCATATCAGTAGTTTGTTTAGAACAGTGTATATTGGTTGTTAGTTTGTTAGATGTCACTATCATGGTGACGTCAGCTGAGATGCTTCAGTGGTTTGGTTTGCCTATAAATGGAGCAGTACCTTGTACTGTTACATTTGATTGACTGAGTGGATTCCTCTTCTTCAGTCCAATCCTTTCATCTTGTGCAACCAACCTTGGGGTATCAGGCTGAGGGGGAGCTTAGTTCTGTAAACATGCTGTAATCATTTGCTTTGTATTTCAATCATTCAACTTAATGAAAAGCATGTGTTTATCAAACTATTTTCCTCTTTGATTGTGTTTACAAAGTTTATATCCATTTCCGCTGCACTTTATATCATTTCATATATTCTGACTGTACAATTTATACAAACAAACACAATTATGAGAGCCTCCGATCCTAACAATTGGTATCAGAGCTTGGACAGTCAAATTCGATCTAACAATCAATTTGACATAACAGTTCAACTCACAATTCATTGATACTAAGGTTGGTCGTATTTCAGTTGAAAAACAGAGTAACGTGAAATCATGTTCAAAATGATGACTCAAAAGCTCTGTAAAACAACCAAGATGTCATAAGATTCACAAATCTCATACAACTAGTGATGTCATGCACAATTCACTCATAGTTTCCAGATCTGGAAACTTATCTGAAAACTATGGTGTGTTCATCTTCATTCAAAAATTGGTTTCAACGGTTGTTATGAAATTTGTGATGTTTTCATATTTTACACTAAAGTATGCATCTCAGATCAGCAAAACCTATGTTCATCTAAACACTAGTGTTCTGCGGACATAGAAAGAGGGTAATAAAGCTTTAGTCAAAATTTCTTATGTGCTCAAAGGCAGGTTAAGAATCCTCAAAAGGACCAAATCAACTTTGTCAAAACACATTAAGAAAATAAGGTGTCAAAACAGTCCAAATCATACATAATGTGAGATCTGGTAATAAAACATGCACAAATGTGGCCAGATCTCTCAAAACATTACTTCAAAATGATTCTGGACTAAGTTTCTTCAAAATAAAATCTCCCAGTAAGTATTTCTGTACTTATGAATGGGAAGGGTAAAAAGGGAAGAAGAAAATGGACAAATCTCAAAGTGTGGTTATCTCAAAACTTTTGAATCCAAAAGAAAAAGAGAATAAGTATAAAACACTTATGAGGTCAAAGTTGGGTAAACAGTGGTTATCATGCAACTGTGTGCCTTCATCAAAAACAGGAATCGTTCAGGTAACTATGGCATCTCCAGTGATTATCCTTAAAAGAAGAATTTGCAATTAATTGTCAAGAAAATGACCCCAAACAATGGTCAAAATAACTTGAGAATGATATGATCATGAACTTATTTGAAAAGCTGTCAGATCCTTTTGATGATTTTTAAAACTTCCTTTAATTTTTTAAGGTGTTTTTCTCTAAATAAAACCAGGTATATATATCACTTTTTATAAAATATATTTTGTACTTTTACTCATTTTTGATAGTAAAAGTTCATCTCTGGTCAGGATGCAATTTCCTTATTTTTGTGTGAAATTACTATCCTTAAATCTGATCAAAAGGAAATGGCATACATATCAAGGTCATGTTAAGCTCAAGTTTGGTTGTCACTGATCAAAAGTTGATTGCAAATTGATTTTGAACTACTGAGATACTCATGTTCTAGTTCAAGTAATTAGATACAAAATGAGTAGCTTTAGTAGAAATGTCTTCATCATCTGGGATGCTAAACCACTGTCTAGAATAATGGACTTTTGGCAAAACCTTGAACAAAAGTTTCTGTAGATGACTGCTGGCAATTTAATCTTGATAATATACATCTAAATGTATTTTGTTAAGAATAGCATTTTTGGTGCTCAACAGATGTTAGATAAGATATTGTGCTTTCACAAGACAAAATCAATTCCTACATTTGAACAAGCAGATGCTAAAATTATTTGTCAAAAGTCAAAACACTGTTGCACAAACAGTTGTTATACAAATGATCCTCATTATTGTCTTTAACCACAATGCTGTTGTGCTTCAACATCTGCTCTCTAAAGTCTGTCCACTGCTGATAGTCAACCTCTGTTCTTGCAAAAACACTGATGTTTAAAATCATTGTTCCATCCACTGATACACCCACCGCTTCATTTCATTACCGTTGTAACTACTGATGCTTGATCCATCAGTGGTTGTCAAAACAACTGTCCTCCAGTACTTACCATTTCATCAGGGGTTGGCACGTGGTCAGCTTTTAGCCGTCAGATCATTATAACTGCTGCCACATCAGCATTCACTTTTTCCCTAAAATAAAACCCTGATTAAACCCAAACAGGGGCTCACACTGTCGAATTGAATTCCAAATATTCTCTTCACAAAGCAGTTTCCCACTCTTCTTCACAAAAACCTTCTTCGATCTTCTTCATCAAAAATGACGAAACCAAAATCGAAGTCAAAATCAAAACCATCTTCTTCCTCCACCCCAACAGACGCCACTCAAATGGCCGTCGAAACCACAGAAATCCGTTACAAAGCCCCTCATAATTATGTGGGTATACTCACAAAACCCACAACTAACAACACCTTCGACTCCATCATTGACATCTTATCTGCATCAAAGTACAAAACTTTGATAACAGCAGACGCTCCCATTTATCTTCAAACCCAGAGAGAGTTCTGGAAAAATGCCACCCTTGAAAAACAAGGAGACATCATCACAGCCATCAACTCATCGATACAGGGTAAGAAGGTTCAAATCTCTCCAAAATCCATTTCTGAAATCTTTAAACTCGATGATTTGAAAGGAAAAACCTCATTTTCTAAAGACAAGTTGAAAAAGGATTTCATAAACAGGGGCTATGCAGAGCAACCGAAAAGGGATACCTTACAAAAAGGTTATTTTTCTTCTGCACCCAGCTTTTTATTTCACACACTACTAATGTGTGTTTCTAATAAAACAACGTCTTTTAATGAAATACCAATAAAAATTCAATGCCTGGGGTATGCAATTTAAACAATGAAAACTATAATTACTCCCAGGAAATATTTGATGATTTGGTAAAAAACATTGATAATAAGGCATTTCTGCTCTTTCCAAGATTTTTAAGCTACTATTTTGAACAAAAATTTGTAGAGAAAGAAGCAGATTTGCCCAAACAAGGTGCCTCTTTTAAAATAAACTGCTTAACACCTGAAACATTCTCTAGAATGTTGGCACCAATAAAAACAAAAGCAGAGGTGCCTGAGCAGAATTTAGCAGATGAAACTGCTCCTCAGGTATCTGCTGCTGAGCCCACTGCTCCAGGTGATCAAAGCAGTACACCCACTGTTTTGAAACCCAAACCTGCCACCACTAAAAAGATAAAAAGAAAAATATCCAGAAAGCCCATCAAACCCAAAACAAAGGCATCTCTGGAAGATGAGATCCCAGAGACAATGCCAGTGGCAGCACAAAAGTCACCAATAACCACTGCTGCTACTTCCTCACAGCAGGTGGAAGAAAGATCTCAACCCTTGCCTCAAACTCCTCCTGCATCCTCACAAAAGGATCAGGTTGTAAGCACAGGGACACCACAATATGAAGCTCTGGACCCACTCGGATCCATCTTCCACAGTCCTGATCCCAAGGACATGTCTCTTTCAACTCCTTTACCCTCACCCCATATAATACCACCATCCACCATACCTTTGTTGCATACAGCTGATGTTACTCAGACACAAACCAGTTCCTCTCAACCACCTATCACTGAGAGTATACTTCAACAGGTGACTGGGTCTGATGTTGACATTTCTGCTATCCCAGCAACAATTGAGGAGGTTACACTGAAGGAATTACAAGTGATTCCTGTCAGTAGTTCAAGTGGAGCAGCCACTACAAGTGTTGAATCTACAGGTTTACACTTGGACAGTGGTTTCATTAGTAAGACTCCCTTGAAGGCAATTTCTTCTATAGCACCCTTGAGAACCACCAGTGAGTTTGTTTTGACTACTGGCAACATCAAAAGGTTATCAAGTGCTGAAGAAAGAAGTCCCCAGTACCAAGAACAAGGGGCATCAATGGCTGAATTTTGGGACACTGTTCCTAAATCATTCATTGGTAAAACCACTGCCGGTGGGGATTCAGATGATCCTGTTAACTCAGGTGATGATTCAAGATATCAGGAATTGACGGGCAGGGTTGAAAACCTTGAAACCTCAGTTGCCGAAATAAAGGATATGGTGCAGCAGCTGTTAAAAGCTCAGAAAGCCCAATCCACTGCTGCTCCAGCTCAAGCATCTGCTCAACAAGCACCTGCTGCAAATGAGTTATGGAACTTATTCCAACCACTGCTGGAAAGACAAAAGCAGATGGCAGATCAGCAGCATGCCATACATGTTCAAAAGCTGACCAATATGGTGGAATCAAGATTCAAGGATACTCAGGTGGATATAAAAGCTATAAAAGCTCACATTCAAAGTGCCTCTAGAAAGGTTCCCTCCACTGTTCTCTTCATGAACGAACCCTTCTCAGATAATGCCAAAAAGGGGGAGAAGATCAAGTGGAAGAAAAAGGGAATTGATGATGGTATATATGTTGAGCCAGAAAATTGTCAAACCAAAACTGCAGTATCAACACACACCACATCACCACACACCACCACAACTACTGTTCCACCACCATCTGTGTCTACAGCACAAAAACCACCATTACCATCACAAACAGCCAAACCATTATCACCCCCTGCCAAAAAGCAGAAAACAACAGATGTTACAACATCTGTTGTAATGGCAACAGTGGTTGAAACACCAGTTGTTTCAACTACTGTTAGTCAACCACTAATCACCACTCAAACAACTGCCATCATAACCCCTGCTCAAAAGCAGAAGACATCTGCTGATACATCAGTAGTTGTAATGACAACAGCGGTTGAGACACCAGTTGTTTCAACAGCTGTTAGTCAACCATCCACCACTGCTCTCACCTTTTCTATATCACAACCAAAGCTCTTCAGTAGAAAAAGAAAGCCAATCTCTGCCAATGAGGGTATACATGATCCTAATGCTGCACAATATCTACTGGAACTTGAAGCTATCAAAAATGAGATGAGGCAATTCTATACAGAAGAAGATCCTTCAAAAAGAAGATTCTCCTCACTCATTGGCTACATGCCACCAGAGGATATGGATGATTACCTCAAGATCAAGGCAAGGCAAGCTAAACTAAGAGCTAAAGTTGAGAGTGAAAGTGAAGGTCTAAGCGAAGAAGGCATTGCTAAAAGACTGGATTTCTTCCTCATTAAAGTAAAGCAGATAGAAGAGTTTGCACAAGAACTGAACAAAGAAAAGGCTGAACAACGAAGAAAGTTAAGAAAACAATACCTAGCCTACATCATGAAAGAAAAATTCTATCCTGCTGAAGAAAAACAGTTTGAAGAATGGCCACTAATTGCTCTAAAGCATGAGGCTGATAGGATTGACAGAATCAAGAATGATCCTACAAAGAAGAAGAATGCTCCAAACTCTAAACGCTGAACAAGGGCAAGACCCTTACCAAACCGTTCCCTTAACCCCCGACCAGGTAGCCAACATACCTCCATATAGACCGTGGAGGTATGAATGGTGAAAATCTTTTATTTTATATAGACAGTAAAATAATGCCAAGACACCACGGACAAACGATAAGGAAAGATCACCTTCAACATAAGCAACTAGTTATTAAAGTCATTAATACAAAACCAAATAAAAAGTGCAAAAGATTAAAAATAAAAAGTATTATACTAAACACTTGTCTTCACCAAGTGATGTAAGAGACTTAGGCAAACATGGCCTTGATTGTCAAGAACTCTTACGATCAATCTTGGATCTCGAGACGACTCACACACTCTATGATGGACAATGGATGATGGTGGTGGATGATGGTGTTATGGTGGTGGTGGGTGGTGGATGAAGTGTGAGAGAGGTGGTGTGCCAAGGGATGAGTTGAAATGAAACCAAGCACTCCTATTTATAGGCTGAACAGAAGGCTGGGCACGGCCCCGTGTCCGCTGGACACGCCCCCGTGCCTGTCTGACACTATCTCTCTTCATTAATTGTAATTCGCAATTACAATTAATGCGCCTGCTGTACTTTCGCCACGCCCCCGTGCTCACTGGACATGGCCTCGTGGTGGGCAATAGAAGCTTCTATAGGTTTGTCTTTTCTGCTGCTTCTTGGGCACGGCCCCGTGCTGGCTGAGCACGGGGCGTGTTCAGTCTTCTGACTTCTCTATTCTGCTTGGGAAGATGCCGTTTAGGGGTCGGGCAATCCACTTTTGTTCCTTTTCTTGTATTTATGTTAGATTTAGCTGTCTTTTTGCTTCTTTTGTGAATTTGAGCTCATTTTATCCTGAAAATACAAAAGGAAGACAAAAACACTCTTTTTCCAACATTAGTACTTAAAAAGGGTTAGTTTTATGCCTCAATTGATGTAACTTATATGTTGCATTTTACACACACATCAAATACCCCCACACTTGAACTTTTGCTTGTCCTCAAGCAAAACTCTTTAATATGTGGCTTACACTCCCAAATGGAATGGGTAGAAGAGAAGGTTTTTTGGCTTGTCATAGAGTGTCGGGAATCCAAGATCTTTTTGGGTTTTATTTTTATTTATTTACAATCCTATTCGTTATGATTTGTTTAGAACGTTTCATAGGAGAAATTACCAATTTGGGCATAACATGCCTTTTTAAAATTCCATTTATACACAAGTTCACATACCTCACGGGAGAAATCACTCACACTCGGCCGAAGGTGTATTTTTAGTGAATCACTCGAGAGCGGCGTGGAACTTATTCCTACCATAAGCTTGCCAAGCAATCAATCCTCCTCCTTTTTAACTTGTTACCTTTGTAAATATCAAGAGGACTTTTTGGGTATAGGCTTGGGCTAAAGGTGGGTGAACGGGTTAGTAGAAAATGGCGAAAAGCGTAAAAAGCGTCGGTTTTCGTAAAACACTTTGTTTTAGTGACTTTTTATTTCGAAGTATTTCTCCAAACAAGCTTTTGTTTTAATAGCTTTGTTTGTTTATTTCTAACTTCATCATAACTTTTTTTTTAGTCACACGAAAAACCGAGCTTGTTACTAAAATAAAGGGTGAAAATAAAAAGGGTTTTTGGTGGGTGAAAAGGTTTTAGGGTAAAGAAATGAAAGGTTTAGGCTCAAAGGGGTTAACTAGGGGGATTTTGGGTAGGTGGTAAAAAAATTGAAAAATAATGGTGTAGAAAGAAAATGGTTAGTCCTAATGCCTCCATCATTTACTTACTTGGGTTTAAGTTGGTAAGGACCGGGAATGAATCGTCGTGGCAAGTTCTAGAGTCGTAAGAACCAAGCGGCTATTCACACAAGAAACGAAAAAATGAGCATTTAGTCTAAAGATGTAAATTTGTATGCTCAATAAAGGCTCAAAACTCACTTTTGTGGGAATGGGTTTTTATGTGATCAAGTATATATAATCGAATTTTAACCAAGCTTGTCATGCCGTTTCATAATTTTCTTATGTTGGTTCTTTTTATCACGACGCTATCGGTTGTAAATTTGTAAAAATATAACCTTTTTAGAACTTGTTATTCCCAAATTAAACCAAGACAAGTAAAAAATAACGAAAAGTTTTTTGAAAAAAAAATTTGGGGTGATTAGCGGTTCCAATAGAGTTTTGTGTAAGGCTTGTTAATATGACTTGCAAAATGTCATGGTTTTAGCTTCCCCCCCATACTTAAATTACACATTGTCCTCAATGTGTCCCAAAAATAAATTTTTAGGTTGACTGGATGTGTAATGTGGTGTTAAAAAGCAAAGATTTATGTTACTGGCAGCCTGGACACGACCCCGTGTCCGCTGGACATGACCCCGTGGTGAACTGCCAGTAACGAAAACTTACAGAAGGCGAACACGGGGGCGTGTTGGTTAGGCACGGCCCCGTGCCTGGCAAAAATTTGCAGGACAGTAACCAAACAGCAGGTCTGGGAGGTGAACACGGGGGCGTGTCGGCTGGACACGTCCCCGTGTGACAGTCTGTAAGCCTAAAAAGACAGGTTTCTTCCCCCGGTTTCTCCATTTTGGGCGTATAAGTGCTAAGGTCTAGCACTCCAAGCCTCGGTTTGTACCTGTTTCATCACTTAATACCACACCAAGCAACACAAACATCCTACATTACCATAGTTAATTGTCTCAAGCATAAAGTAAAAGAAAATAAAACGGAAAATAAAAGTAGTAAAGGAAAGTAAATTGTTCAACACTTGGCACGCAGGCCATAAACTGTTCGATAGAAAAAGGGACTTAAACCTGTGGGCTCGCCATCAACCCGCTTCTGTTCCTTCAAACCTCCTACTCCATGTCTTCATCGCTATCATCACCTCCATCCCCATGCCCCGCCATATACTCCCGGATGCTACCGATATCGTCTTATATATCGTTGATGTTGCGTTTCATAGCTCCGACCCGGTGGTATGTGTTGTTGGCGAGGTTGTAGGTGTTCCTGGTACACATGAGGTTTTCCTGCAAAAGATCATGTAAGCTTTGGAAGTTAGGAAAACCGCCTCCTTGTGAGGAGGATTGACCCGGATCACCACGGGGTTGGTACTGGTAGTGGGGAGGTGGTGCGTGAAGAACTAGGGCCTCCTGTGGGTTCCATGCATAGCCTTGTGCCCTTTGGAAGCTCACCGTCCCATCTTCCGCCTCATAAAGTAAGTTCATGGCCCGGCAAATGTGGTAGTCAACTCGTCCCGACCATGGGCTTCTTTCAAAGGACCTCGGAATTCGCGTGAAATGCTTAAAAAGACGGTACACCCACCCCCCGAAGAAGATAGGTGTTGGAGCGCGAGCAAGGCGATTGAGATGCATGTTTCATAACAGGAGATATGGAACATCGAGAGGCTTCCGGTTGTGGATACAGTGAAGGACAACCAAATTTTTCAACCCTACAACGCCACTACTGTCGTGACGTTGGTTAAGAGAGTAGGTGAGGATCCTGTGAATGTAGCGGTAGAGCGGGTCCCTCAGCTTAGTACTCTTGGTGCTGCTAGGGTTGTAGATTCCTTCACCGATTTGAGCCCATGCGGCTTGACGTTCATTTTCATCCAAGTCTCGTAATCCCCCGGTATTTTCCTCATTTCCCGATTCCTCTTCCCCGTACAGTCCTATTATAGATCCAAACTATGCCATGGAGATCGAGTACTTTGTCCCGCCACACCGAAATGCGACCCCTTCATTGTCGAACGGGTCACACCTTGAAGTAAAGGTGAAAGTACTGTAGAACTCCATGGTGCATTGATGCACCGATCGGAGCCGAGTGTTCAATGCAACTGCTAGCGGTCCCATAACGATGTTGTTGAATCGGTCCAGCTGGTTCACCATGGTTAACAGGTCCGTGCATGCTCGCCTGGGGTACTCCTCGGGTCTCGTTTGAAGTATTTCGTATCTTGCCCTAGCATCGACCTCGCTTGCATTGAACCTTGTGAACTTAGCCATCTGAAAGAATACACCGAAAATTAGCACGAAACAATGAGATTTTTAAAGAAACTGCAAACAGTAGGCTGGACAGGGCCCCGTGTTCAGCGGACACGGCCCCGTGTCCAGGCGTTTGTAACCTAAAAACTTCATTTTTTGTCCCGGTCCCGAAAATTTGAAAATTTTTAGCCAAGTAGTTGCGGTTTCCCCCGAAAATGAAACCCTAAGTGTCGTTTTTCCCAAAACAACCCGTTTACCCTTCCAATTTCATCTTTTTCGGTTCAAAAACAAGGGTTTGAGGTTTTAGTGAGAAATAGAACAAATCTATCGACAATACAAGTGTATTTACTTCCTATTATATTAATCTAAACTAATACTAACAGATTGCATAAAAATTTTGAAGTTCGATCCGGATGAACTTGAAGAACCCTAGATTTTTCCCCAAATTTTTGATGTTTAACTACATGCAAGTAACTAATCTAACTACTAATGATGATAGAATCATACCTTGATGTTGTGAAACGTGGAGGTGACGTCGAAAATCTACGGAAAATCGCCTTGAACCAGAGCGTTTTCGGCAAAACGGGGCGTGTGGAATGAGGTAACTGTTATGAAAAGAGGGTTTTATCTCGACAGTTGCCTCAACACGGCCCCGTGTCCAGTGGACACGGCCTCGTGCCGGGCAAATTTTTTTTAACGTGCTCGTGTGCATGCCCCTTTTTCCGAAAAATGGTTAGAAGACTTACCGGTTTTTAATGTACACTCGCTTGTTCGTAACATGTTGGGTATGATGTGGATGCTTTTCATTCGTTAACCGTTTGAAGTGAGATCTCCTCTTCTTCATCCTCAATGGATCCTTGGTAGAGTTTTAGCCGTTGGCCATTGACTTTAAATGGTATCCCATTTCGAGCTTTAATTTCTACTGCACCGTGAGGAAAAACATGGGTGATGGAAAAAGGTCCTGACCACCTAGATTTTAGTTTACCAGGAAATAATCGAAGTCGTGAATTAAACAACAGAACTTGATCTCCCACCCGAAATTCATTAGACTTAATATATTTATCATGTAAATTTTTCATTCTTTCCTTATAAATTTCGGAGTTAGAGTATGCATAGTTCCTTAATTCGTCTAATTCATTCATTTGACAAAATCGGTTTTTACCGGTAGTTTCTAAGTCTAAGTTTACATTTTTTATTGCCCAGTAGGCTCTGTGAGCTATTTCTACCGGCAAGTGACAGCTTTTTCCATAGACGAGCTTATACGGGGTTGTGCCTATAGTGGTTTTATAAGCAGTTCGAAAGGCCCATAAAGCATCGTCTAATTTGTCAGCCCATTCCTTTTTATTTAAACCTACGGTTTTTTCAAGTATTCGTTTTAAACCTCGGTTAGTCACTTCGGCTTTCTCATTTGTTTGAGGGTGATACGCTGTTGAGACCCGGTGATAGACCCTATACCTTGTTAATATTTTTTCGAGTTGATGATTGCAAAAATGGGTACCTCTATCACTTATCAAAGCTTTTGGTGTTCCAAAACGAGAAAATAATTTTTTCAGAAATTTTACCACTACTCTTCCATCATTTGTTGGAAGAGCTTCGGCCTCCGCCCATTTAGACAAGTAATCGACTGCCACAAGTATATATTTGTTTCCTTTTGACGGTGGGAAAAGTCCCATAAAATCGAGTCCCCACACATCAAAAATTTCACAAACGAGAATGCCGTTTTGAGGCATTTCGTTTTTGGAAGAAATATTACCTGATCTTTGGCAAGCATCACATGCCTTTACAAGGTTTTGTGCATCCTTGTAAATGGTTGGCCAATAAAATCCTGAATCAAATACCTTTTGTGCGGTACTAGCGGCACCATGATGTCCTTCGTATGGACCTTCATGACAATGACGGAGAATTCTTCGTGCTTCATTACCATGGACGCACCTTCGGATGAGCTGGTCGGCACACATTTTGAAAAGGTAAGGGTCTTCCCAAAAGTAATGCCTTACATCAGCAAAGAATTTCTTTCTTTGGTGATGCGGCCATCCTTTGGTGACTATACCGCTGGCTAGATAATTAGCATAGTCGGCATACCATGGTTCTTGTCTACTCTCCATCATCTCCAAGGACTCTGTGGGAAATTTTTCGTTGATTTGCTCGTCCCCGGTCGCCTCCAAAGCTGGGTCTTCTAGGCGTGAAAGATGATCTGCAGCAGAGTTCTCTGCTCCTCTTTTGACCTTGATTTCGATGTCGAACTCTTGGAGGAGTATAATCCATCTGATCAAATGGGGTTTTGCGTCTTGTTTCTTGAAGAGGTATCTGATAGCTGCATGGTCTGTATAGACTACAGTTTTAGAAAGAACAAGGTAAGAACGGAATTTATCAAAAGCAAATACCACAACTAGTAATTCTTTTTCTGTAGTTGTGTAATTTTCTTGTGCATCGTTAAGCGTTTTACTAGCGTAATAAATTGGGTGGAAATGCTTTTCTTTTCTTTGCCCCAAGACTGCTCCAACAGCAAAGTCACTTGCATCACACATGATTTCGAAAGGGAATTTCCAATCGGGTGCTATCATGATAGGTGCATTGACTAGCATTTCCTTAAGGGTTAGAAATGCTTGATTGCATTCCTTGTCAAAGATGAAAGGTGCATCTTTTTCAAGTAATTTTGTTAGAGGTCTTGAAATTTTTGAAAAGTCTTTGATAAACCTTCTATAAAATCCGGCATGCCCTAAGAAACTTCTGATTGCTCTAACGGAGGATGGTGGAGGTAATCGAGAAATAGTTTCTATTTTTGCTCGATCAACTTCCATACCTTCGCTTGAGATTTTGTGACCGAGTACTATTCCCTCCGTTACCATGAAATGGCATTTTTCCCAGTTAAGGGTGAGGTTAGTCTCCTCACATCGGGATAACATTCGTTCGAGGTTATCGAGGCATTGGTCATATGAGTCTCCAAAGATAGAAAAGTCGTCCATGAAGACTTCCATTGTCTTTTCTATCATATCATGGAAAATGGCTACCATACAACGTTGGAATGTTGCAGGTGCATTACATAGACCGAATGGCATGCGTCGATAGGCGAAGGTTCCATAGGGGCATGTGAAAGTTGTTTTCTCTTGGTCTTCTGGTGCTATTGGTATTTGAAAGTAACCTGAAAAACCATCCAAGAAACAATAAAATTTATGACCGGATAGTCGTTCTAACATTTGATCAATGAAGGCAAAGGAAAGTGGTCTTTCCTTGTTGCTTCATTTAATTGCCTATAGTCTATACAAACTCTCCATCCTGTGACGGTTCTTGTCGGTATTAATTCATTTTTCTCGTTTGTTATTACCTTCATACCTCCTTTCTTTGGGACTACTTGGACGGGACTTACCCATGGACTATCGGAGATAGGATAGATTAGTCCGGCGTCAAGTAGCTTGATGACTTCGTTTTTAACCACTTCTTGTACATTGGGATTTACTCTTCGTTGTGGTTGAATTACTGTTTTGTAATCATCATTCATTAAAATTTTTTGCGTGCACATGGAAGGACTTATTCCCTTAATATCTACAAGCTTCCAAGCGATCGCGTTTTTGTGTTTTTTAAGAAGACTGACTAATTTCTCTTTTTCTATGCTACTTAATTTGAAAGAAATAATTACAGGTAAACTACCATCTTTGTCTAGAAAAGCATATTCCAAACATTTAGGAAGTTCTTTGAGCTCAATGGGTGGGTCTTTAGAAGACACCTTATTTTGTGGCTCATTTAGATCAAGAACCTCAAAGGTTTGTTCTATGGCGATCTCTTCTTCAACAAAGTGGTCATCCTCTTCAATCGTATCGGGTGGTTCATCTTCATCTTCAATTAGGGGGTCATTATTGCCAAAAGGATATTTCATTGAACGCTCAAGATCTATGCTCCTTTTGAATGCCCCTAACTGAAGAGGTAGATTGTTGAATTTCCGGTTTTTCAAAGCTTTATGAGTTTGTACAAAAGGTTTTCCCAAGATTAGAGGAGCGTCATCAAGGATGACAAAGTCGGTTGGGATTACCATTTGATTTGTTTGAACCAAAACATTCTCAACTACACCGATTGATTTTATTACTTTCCGATCGGATAGAAAAATGGGTATTTGAAGTGGAGAAAAATCACTAATACTTAATTTTTCAAAAATGTAGTTAGGCATTATGTTAACACAAAGATCTTTATCAATGGTGATATTACTAATAAATGAATTTTGAAAGAAACATGGAACCGGTGTAATGTTGATTTCAAAAGGATCTTCTTTTATTAGCGAGGTTTGATCATTAGTTAACTTAACAGTTACCATTTCTTTGATTTTAGCACTAGTGTTTAACTCTTTTAAAAACTTTGCATGAGGGGTTACTAAACAATGATTTTCGAAAGTAGGTGACAAGAGATCAATTTCTTCAAAATTAGACTCTTCTTGTAATTTAACATTACCGCCCTCACCTTTTTCGTTGTTTAACTCATGTGTCGGTTTTTCACTTTCTTGTTCTTCCATTTTTACATTTTCAACTATCTCTATGTTATTATTACAATTTAATTCTTCTCTTGCGCGGGATTCCTCTTCCCTTGCGCGAGATTCTTTTATGCAACGTTCGATAGTTTTAATGTGTTCTAATATCCTATTGGTTACTTCGCTGAGAGAAAAAGAATTGGGATCCTCACAGCTCGAATCCGGTTGTTCGATCCTTGGCTCCTCATAATACTCATATGAAGTAGATGGTTCACACCATTGTTCTTCATTGTAAGTATATGATGGATAAGGGTCGAAACTTTGTTCTTCATAGTACCCATATGAGGTGGGTTGTTCACACCATGGTTCCTCATAATAAGTGTATGAAGGTGGTGGCTCATATCTTGAATCTTCAAAGTATGAGTATGAAGGTTCATACCTTGGTTCATCAAAATATGAGTATGAGGGAGAAGGTTCATACCTTTGGTCTTCATAGGATGTGTATGAAGTTGATGGTTCGTACCTGGGCTCTTCATAATGGGTGTATGAATTGGATGGTTGATATGAGTTACTATATTGAACCGAGTGTGTGTTATGACAATTTGTGCAATAATTACCCCTATAATCATCCTCATCATAGGTGTAGTTGTAACCTCCTGAGTATTGATCCATAAGAATCACTCAACAGACCACAACTGAGTCTCGGGACCAGAAAACAAAACAAAGATGGAAACAGAAGTTGGACACGGCCCCGTGTTAGATGAACACGGCCCCGTGGTCAGGATCTGTATCTGGGCGTTTTAATTAAAGTTACTGGTCACGTTGAGCACGGGGGCGTGTTCAGTGAGCACGACCCCGTGTTCAGACTCTGTATCTGGGTATCTAACTAAAAATATGCAGCACGGGGGCGTGTTCAGTGAGCACGGCCCCGTGTCCAGGCTACTGTAAATGCAAACTAAACTAAAATGCAGAAAAAAATGCGCGCGTTTTAAAAAGGTTTTGAAAAACTGATTAGGCCGTTGATTTTAAGCTTTCTTAAAATCCTTGTGTCCCCGGCAACGGCGCCAAAAACTTGATGTGTGCAAGGTGTTATATATTTTTGATGTATATTTAAGCCCTTTTTACACTTTTAGCCAAGTTTTAAATTTATAAAACACGATATTTACTAACACTAAACACACATATGGGCAAGTGCACCCATCGTGGACGTAGTCAAGTGTTGGTAAGACACCGAGGTCGTCCAAGGACACAAGAGCTTTTAGTACCGGTTTATCCTCAACGTCTAATCAAATCAAAAAGTTATAAAAGATTTTTAAACTAAGAAAATAGAAACTAACTAAATGCAGAAAATTAAAATAAAATAAAAAACAGATAGACAAGATGAATCACTAGGATCCGACTCGTGTATTAGTATAACCTTTGATTATTTTCGCACTTTTGCACTTGTTTAAGAGATTATCTTAGTTATTGTAGTAGGCCCCTCTTTTGAAGGCGACGTTACCCTCAACCCAGTAGTTTGAGTCAGCAAGGATACAATCCTAAAGGGTTGGATTATTGGAAGATAATGAATTAAGTTATTAATGCAAATTATGGTAGGCCCCGCTTTTGGCGGTGACGTTACCCTCGGCTAAGTAGTCTGAGTCAGCAGGGATGCAGTCCTAAATAGCCGGATTATAGTATTAATAGTAGTTAACTTATGAGGGGGTCAAAGAGTTTGGATCCCCGCCATCCAATACCTATGGGCATTGAAGGAGATCCTACTAAATTTGACCCAGGTCCCTTGCAGGACCTCTAAACGCTGAACAAGGGCAAGACCCTTACCAAACCGTTCCCTTAACCCCCGACCAGGTAGCCAACATACCTCCATAAAGACCGTGGAGGTATGAATGGTGAAAATCTTTTATTTTATATAGACAGTAAAATAATGCCAAGACACCATGGACAAACGATAAGGAAAGATCACCTTCAACATAAGCAACTAGTTATTAAAGTCATTAATAAAAAACCAAATAAAAAGTGCAAAAGATTAAAAATAAAAAGTATTATACTAAACACTTGTCTTCACCAAGTGATGTAAGAGACTTAGGAAAACATGGCCTTGATTGTCAAGAACTCTTACGATCAATCTTGGATCCCGAGACGACTCACACACTCTATGATGGACAATGGATGATGGTGGTGGATGATGGTGTTATGGTGGTGGTGGGTGGTGGATGAAGTGTGAGAGAGGTGGTGTGCCAAGGGATGAGTTGAAATGAAACCAAGCACTCCTATTTATAGGCTGAACAGAAGGCTGGGCACGGCCCCGTGTCCGTTGGACATGCCCCCGTGCCTGTCTGACACTATCTCTCTTCATTAATTGTAATTCGCAATTACAATTAATGCGCCTGTTGTACTTTCGCCACGCCCCCGTGCTCACTGGACACGGCCCCGTGGTGGGCAATAGAAGCTTCTATAGGTTTGTCTTTTCTGCTGTTTCTTGGGCACGGCCCCGTGCTGGCTGAGCACGGGGCGTGTTCAGTCTTCTGACTTCTCTATTCTGCTTGGGAAGATGTCGTTGAGGGGTCGGGTAATCCACTTTTGTTCCTTTTCTTGTATTTATGTTAGATTTAGCTGTCTTTTTGCTTCTTTTGTGAATTTGAGCTCATTTTATCCTGAAAATACAAAAGGAAGACAAAAACACTCTTTTTCCAACATTAGTACTTAAAAAGGTTAGTTTTATGCCTCAATTGATGTAATTTATATGTTGCATTTTACACACATCAGCAGACTGATGAAGCCTATGAAAGGCTGAAGAAAAGAAAGATAACTGTTTCAAGTGCTTCAAAGAAACGTGAACAAATGATGAAGCTTGAACAACAGATTGAAAACCTCAGAACATTGTGCAAATCAGCAGACAAACTGTCACACCCCCAAAATCCACACGCGGAATACCACCGCTTGGAGGCGTGACATGACCAGGATCAAGCCATCAATTATATTGAACATAGCATAATATAAATAAGATAGTTCGTAAAACCCAATTCAATACAATTGATGTTCTAAACCAAACATAGTATCAATAGCGGAAGAATAAGTATGTAAACCCAAAGTAAATCATAAGTTCAAGTATTCGAAACATTAAGCATAGTATTCATGATCCATTGCCCACAACGACCCGCTCCTCCTTGTGCAAGCTCCATAAGTACCTAAGGTCCTGCAAGGCATGCAGCAGAGAGTCAACAACTAGTTGAGCGAGTTCACAGTTAATAGTTCAGTAATAGTATAGTGTGAGTAGTAAGTTCGTTCGTTATAGCATATAACATATATCGTATTTCCATCGCGGCCTCCCAGGCAGGTATGCGAAGATATTAGGGGATGTTCCTCCCAAGTATTCTAGACTAGGTTTATTTGTATCGCGGCCTACCAGGCAGGTGTGCGAAGATTAGTATGTTTAGTTCGCGGCCTTCCTAAGGCAGGTGTGCGAAGTCAGTCATAATATCGCGGCCAACCCTTGGCAGGTGTGCGAAGATCAGTTCAGTAAGTGTTACTAGTCTAGTCGTATCATATCGTTCGGTTCTATCAGCTGAGTATGTACAATAATTCAACAAATCCCATTCCCACCCGGGAATCCCATGCCTTGGCTGTGTGAACTCACCTTGGGTTTGTTCGGTATGCTAAGTATGTACTCGAAGTAAATCAATCACGTCCTAAATACGTACGTATGCAAAAAAATCAGTTTATATCCAAAGTGTTCACGTATAGGCATAATCATAGAAGTACCAGCATGTATTCGGTATCACATAAGTTATGCGCATCACTTAACAGCAGTTAAATAATCCAGTTAACATTTGACAGAGTAAAACCATGTTAGTGTGCAAAGTATACAAATTGGCGAAACACATATTGGCGAATCACATCATTGGCGAAACACATGTTTGACGAAACACATGTTTCGTCAACTACCCCTTTGGCGAATCAAAAATTCTATTTTGTCGATTATCCCTTGGCGAAACACATTCTCTGTTTCGCCAAGCTCCTATTTCGTCAAACAGCCTGTTACGTCCATAAGTCAGTTACGCCAATCACGCCAAACAGTTACAGAACTTATCTCAGAAAACCCTAATCATTCTAGAGCAGCCGTTACTCTTTACCATCAATCATCAAGCAGAAACATACGATTAATCATTTGAACATTATACTATTAACCGTACCCTACACATAACAGTTACGGAACCGACACGTAATTTACCATATCATTAGATGTTCATACAGTTATTACTAGTTCTGATTCGTGAGTTCAGGAAATCGCCATGTGGTTACATTCAATTCAGTTCCATCAAATGTGCAAACGGATAGTACTACGTAAAACTCATGGAACCCTAATCATACACATGTTTCACATAAATCTAAGTAACCAACTACTTATGCATAACGAAATCAGAATCAACATATTGACATCAGGTTTAGAGATCAACAGCATATGCACATCACGTATAAAGAAACCAAGGGATCAAGAAATCGATTTAGCAAACATGCAACTAACCGAGGTAGATGGTACGAAGGTTTAATCGTTCACGAGAGCTTGGGGAATACACAAGGCTGCCGTCAATTGCAGGAGCGTTCTATGGTTCTGATTTTTCCTAAAGTGTGACAAATGAAGAGGTTACGCATAACTTATACGCGTCTAAACGTTTTGGGCCGTAACTGGGCCTCAACGAATCTGGGCCGGCGAGTTTAATCTGTTTCGCCGAAATTGAGTTGGCGAAACAGACTTGTTTCGTTGAGTATGTTCATTGGCGAATCACACTCTGATTCGTCGAGTTGGTGTATGGCGAATCACATATGATTCGTCGGGTCCTTAATGGGTTCTAACAGTTTAAGTCTAAGTTTTCTGATAAGTCACAAGTTATACATATACAACCAAACACCAAACCAAGCAAACACAATTCGTTTCATTATAACACAACGTGTGCAGTTACAAGTCAAACAGTCAAAGTCAATGGTCAAGGTCAACGTGCATTAAATGCAAAATGAAAGTCAAAAGTTCGAGTTGTCACATTATCCCCAACTTAAAAGAAATTTCGTCCCGAAATTTGGTACGTACTTACTGAGGAAGCTAGATAGGTTGCATTGTTCACTGGTTTTCGTGGGGTGTCACACCCTCCCCCCGTTGATCTGGAATTTCGTCCCGAAATTCCGTGGTAGTAGCTTCAGCCTCAGCAGTGGTTGTATTGGTTCCGAATAACTGGGGATACTTTTCTGTCATCTGGTCTTCGCGTTCCCAGGTGTACTCTGGGCCACGACGGGAGTTCCAACGAACTCGAACAAGAGGGATTCTCTTGTTTTTGAGGACCTTTACATCCCGGTCCGTGATTTCAACTGGCTCCTCGACGAACTGCAACCGCTCGTCAATAGTGAGTTCCTTAAAAGGAACTATAAGGGTCTCATCTGACAGGCACTTCTTCAGATTCGACACGTGAAATACATTGTGAACTGCCCCGAGTTCTGCTGGTAGGTTTAGCTTGTAGGCTACTTTGCCTATTTTCTCTATAATCTCGAATGGTCCGACGTACTGTGGATTGAGCTTGCCTCGTTTGCCAAAACGAACCACACCCTTCCAGGGTGAGACTTTAAGTAAAACCCGGTCCCCGACCTGAAATTCCAACGGTTTCCTACGCTTATCCGCGTAGGCTTTCTGACGGTCGCGTGCTGCCGCCATGCGTTGTTGTATCTGCGCAATCTTTTCCGTGGCGTCCACTACAATCTCTGGACCCGTGATTTGACTATCCCCCACCTCTGCCCAACAGAGAGGTGACCGTCATTTACGCCCGTACAATGCCTCGAATGGAGCGGCTTGTATGCTGGTGTGATAGCTGTTATTGTATGAGAACTCCACCAAAGGGAGATGCTTTTCCCAGCCGTTGCCGAAATCAATAACACATGCCCGAAGCATCTCTTCAAGAGTTTGGATCGTTCGCTCAGACTGCCCATCCGTCTGAGGGTGATACGCTGTGCTCATGTCTAACCGTGAGCCGAAAGATTTGTGCATCGCTTGCCATAGTTCTGACGTGAATCGTGCATCCCGATCCGAAATGATGGAGGTGGTCACCCCGTGCCTTGAAACAACTTCTTTAAGGTAGATGTCTGCGAGAGTGGAGAACTTATCCGTTTCCTTTATAGCCAGGAAGTGTGCAGACTTGGTGAGTCGATCCACGATCACCCATATGGTATCATTCCCCCGCTGGGATCTAGGTAAGCCCGTAACGAAATCCATGGAAATTTCTTCCCATTTCCATTGCGGTATCTTAGGTTGTTGAAGTAGGCCCGTTGGTTTCTGATACTCCACTTTGACTTTTGCACATGTCAAACACTTGCCGACGTAAGTAGCGATGTGGGCCTTCATACTAGGCCACCAGTATGTAGTTCTGATGTCGTGGTACATTTTATCCGCCCCTGGATGTACCGAGTAGCGGGATTTGTGAGCTTCATCCATGACCAGCTCGCGTAAACCGCCAAAAAGTGGGACCCAGATACGCCCCGTTACATAGTAGGCGCCGTCTTCCTTTTGTTCCATTCGTTGTCTTGAGCCGCGTAAGGCTTCAGCTTTGACGTTTTCGGGTTTCAATGCTTCTATCTGAGCAGTTCGTATCTGTGCAGGAAGACTGGACTGAATAGTGAGCTGCAAGGCTCGTACGCGTATAGGTAGAGTGTCTTTCCGACTGAGAGCGTCAGCCACCACATTGGCTTTGCCTGGATGATACTTGATGGCGCATTCGTAATCGTTCAGAAGTTCAACCCATCTTCGTAGACGCATGTTCAAATCCTTTTGCTTAAGGATATGCTCGAGACTCCTGTGATCGGTGTAAATCGTGCACCTGGTACCGTACAGGTAGTGTCGCCATATCTTGAGCGCAAAAACAACAGCTCCCAGCTCTAAATCGTGCGTCGTGTAATTCCGTTCATGAATCTTGAGTTGTCGCGAAGCGTAGGCAATAACTTTATCCCGTTGCATCAATACACACCCAAGTCCTTGTATCGATGCGTCACAATAGACTACAAAATCTTCCGTGCCTTCTGGCAATGAGAGAATAGGTGTGCTGCAAAGCCTATCCTTTAGGTACTGAAAAGCGGTTTCCTGGGACTCTCCCCAGCGGTAGGTGACACCCTTCTGTGTCAGTAGTGTGAGTGGTTGCGCGATCTTGGAGAAGTCTTTGATAAACCGTCTGTAGTAACCCGCCAAACCCAAGAATTGGCGTATTTCCGTTGGTGTACGCGGTGCAGGCCAGTTCCTGATCGAATCTACCTTGGATGGATCGACATGAATCCCATCCCTGTTCACCACATGGCCTAAGAAGTGGACTTCGCGAAGCCAGATGTCGCATTTGGAAAACTTGGCGTACAATTGCTCCTTTCGAAGAAGTTCCAAAATCAATCGTAGGTGATGTTCGTGCTCCTCTTGACTGTTGGAGTAAATCAGAACGTCGTCGATGAAGACAATCACAAACCTGTCCAAGTACGGCTTGCACACCCTGTTCATCAGATCCATAAATACGACAGGCACATTTGTTAACCCAAATGGCATGACAAGAAACTCGTAGTGACCGTAACGAGTTCTGAAAGCGGTTTTAGAGACGTCCTCATCCCGGACTCTCAGCTGATGATACCCTGACCTCAAGTCTATCTTGGAGTAGTAACTCGACCCCTGCAACTGGTCGAATAAGTCGTCTATACGCGGAAGAGGATAACGGTTCTTCACCGTCACCTTGTTCAGTTCACGGTAGTCGATGCACATCCTGAAGGTGCCATCCTTCTTTTTCACAAAAAGTACTGGAGCTCCCCAAGGCGATGAGCTTGGACGAATAAAGCCCTTTTCCAAGAGCTCTTGTAGCTGCTTCGACAGTTCCTCCAGTTCGGTTGGAGCTAAACGATACGGTGCGCGGGCTATTGGTGCTGCTCCAGGAGCTAACTCAATCTGGAATTCGACTTGGCGGTGAGGCGGTAAACCGGGTAAATCTTCAGGAAACACATGGGGAAAGTCACGTACAACTGGAATATCCTCCAGCTTCTTTTCCTTTGCTGATGCGTCAGTGACAAGTGCCAGAATTGCAGTATGCCCCTTTCGTAAACATTTCTGCGCTTTTAAGAAAGAGATGATGCCAACCACAGCACCACTCTTGTCGCCTTGAACTTCAAGAGGTCCTTGACTAGAGCGAGGAATACGAATGATCTTTTCCTTGCATAAAATCTCTGCGTGATGTTGGGACAACCAATCCATACCGATGACGACGTCGAAGCTACCCAAAACTATGGGTATAAGATCAATCAAGAAGGTCTGACCAGCTAAAACGATGCTACAACCCTTGATTACATGTGCGGCTTCTACACTTTTACCGTTTGCTAACTCTACGACATGTTTGGTGTTTAGGGGTGTTGGTGTACGTTTTAACAATTTACTCATTTTCATGGACATATAACTTGTATCAGCACCTGAATCAAATAAGACAGTAACATAAATATCGTCGAGAAGAAACTTACCCATAACCACATTGGGATCATTCACTGCGTCACCCCGACCTAGCACAAAAGCACGACCCCGAGCTTCGTTGCCATTGTTGTTGTTGTTTCCCCCGTTGTTGTTGTTGTTCCCGTTGCCCTGATTGTTGTTGTTGCGATTCTGGTTCTGGTTCAATTGAGGGCAATCACGTTTGTAGTGGCCTTCAGCCCCACACTGGAAACATCCCCGGTTCCCACGCTGTGGCTGCTGCTGCTGGTTCTGTGGAGCTGGCGGTGGGAGTTGCTGGTTCTGATTTGCTGGCCGTGAGCTTCTACAATCCTTAGCCTCATGACCCGGCTTGAGGCATCTTTGACAACGTTCCCTGCGACATCTCCCACTGTGGTGTTTATTGCACCTATTACACCATGGGTGAATTCCCCGATATCCACCCTGTCCCTGACTCCCCGATGATTGCTGATTCGGACTCTGGTAGTCATTGGTGCGGCGCTGTTGCGTTTGGGACTGAACAGAAACTGATCCCTTGCTGGAATCCCCATCCCACTTTCTTTTGTTCTCGTTAGGCGTGGCAGAAGTAGTAGCTGGAGTAGTAGTGGCAGTAGTGGTAGCACTGATGCGTTTTGGCAGCTTGTTCTGATCTACTGCCTGATCGGTGAGTCGGTGGGCAAGACGCTGACTGTCTTGGATATTGTTGAGGTTAGCCGACGTCACGTGGCTCTGAATCTCTGGCGCAAGCCCCTTGAGATACAACTCAATGCGCTTAACTGGAGGGTCCACCATCGTTGGACATAAGATGGCCAGTTCATTTGACCGTTTCGTATAAGCCTCAATCTCTGACCCCGTCATCTTCAAGTGGTATAGCTCATTCTCCAACTTGTGAATGTCGTCTCGTGTGCAGTACTCACGTTTAATCAATTCCTTGAATTCCTCCCAAGGTGTGGCGTTAGCAGCTGCCAACCCTAGGATCTGTACTTGCGCGTTCCACCAGGTGAGCGCAATCCCTTCCAACGTGCCAGTGGCATACTTGACCCTGCGAGCCTCAGGGCATTCGCACATTTCAAACACTGACTCTAGCTTCTCAAACCAATGGAGGAGTCCCACTGCCCCCTCGGTGCCACTGAAAGTACTTGGACGACAGTCCATGAAGTTCTTGAATGTGTAGACAGGTTGCTGAGCGTGTTGACCTATTGTGTACGAATAGGACAAAGTTAAATACAAGAGTTAATGTAGGATCTAAAGATCCTAGTGTGAGTCTATACTGCAGGGTATACTACCTGCTTGAGCGGCTGCAAGTGCCGCAGCGACTTGAGCTTGAACGAGAGCCTCTAGCTGGGCTTGAGTCATGTTAATTCGTCCAGACATGATCTTCATTGTAAAAGTAGCGTAAGTGAGAATGGTTCGCGAGTAGGGCGATGACAGAAAGGTGTAAGCAAGTAGGTATTCTCATGTAACGATGTATTGTAAGCAATGTAATCGAGCATACTACGAGTAAAGTTCTATATAGTTCTAGCAAGCAGGTAATAAACATAAACCTTATTACCTAGGATGTCGAGTCTTGCACGTGGAGCGAAGCGTCGTTGTGGATCGTTGAGAGCACTGTTCTGGTTATAGTCTGGTTTTAATAAAAACGTTTTCCCATATTAAAACCAAGTTCTCTATAACCAATGGCTCTGATACCAATCTGTCACACCCCCAAAATCCACACGCGGAATACCACCGCTTGGAGGCGTGACATGACCAGGATCAAACCATCAACTATATTGAACATAGCATAATATAAATAAGATAGTTCGTAAAACCCAATTCAATACAATTGATGTTCTAAACCAAACATAGTATCAATAGCGGAAGCATAAGTATGTAAACCCAAAGTAAATCATAAGTTCAAGTATTCGAAACATTAAGCATAGTATTCATGATCCATTGCCCACAACGACCCGCTCCTCCTTGTGCAAGCTCCATAAGTACCTAAGGTCCTGCAAGGCATGCAGCAGAGAGTCAACAACTAGTTGAGCGAGTTCACAGTTAATAGTTCAGTAATAGTATAGTGTGAGTAGTAAGTTCGTTCGTTATAGCATATAACATATATCGTATTTCCATCGCGGCCTCCCAGGCAGGTATGCGAAGATATTAGGGGATGTTCCTCCCAAGTATTCTAGACTAGGTTTATTTGTATCGCGGCCTACCAGGCAGGTGTGCGAAGATTAGTATGTTTAGTTCACGGCCTTCCTAAGGCAGGTGTGCGAAGTCAGTCATAATATCGCGGCCAACCCTTGGCAGGTGTGCGAAGATCAGTTCAGTAAGTGTTACTAGTCTAGTCGTATCATATCGTTCGGTTCTATCAGCTGAGTATGTACAATAATTCAACAAATCCCATTCCCACCCGGGAATCCCATGCCTTGGCTGTGTGAACTCACCTTGGGTTTGCTCGGTATGCTAAGTATGTACTCGAAGTAAATCAATCACGTCCTAAATACGTACGTATGCAAAAAAATCAGTTTATATCCAAAGTGTTCACGTATAGGCATAATCATAGAAGTACCAGCATGTATTCGGTATCACATAAGTTATGCGCATCACTTAACAGTAGTTAAATAATCCAGTTAACATTTGACAGAGTAAAACCATGTTACTGTTCAAAGTATACAAATTGGCGAAACACATATTGGCGAATCACATCATTGGCGAAACACATGTTTGACGAAACACATGTTTCATCAACTACCCCTTTGGCGAATCAAAAATTCTATTTCGTCGATTATCCCTTGGCGAAACACATTCTCTGTTTCGCCAAGCTCCTATTTCGTCAAACAGCCTGTTACGTCCATAAGTCAGTTACGCCAATCACGCCAAACAGTTACAGAACTTATCTCAGAAAACCCTAATCATTCTAGAGCAGCCGTTACTCTTTACCATCAATCATCAAGCAGAAACATACGATTAATCATTTGAACATTATACTGTTAACCGTACCCTACACATAACAGTTACGGAACCGGCACGTAACTTACCATATCATTAGATGTTCATACAGTTATTACTAGTTCTGATTTGTGAGTTCAGGAAATCGCCATGTGGTTACATTCAATTCAGTTCCATCAAATGTGCAAACGGATAGTACTACGTAAAACTCATGGAACCCTAATCATACACATGTTTCACATAAATCTAAGTAACCAACTACTTATGCATAACGAAATCAGAATCAACATATTGACATCAGGTTTAGAGATCAACAGCATATGCACATCACGTATAAAGAAACCAAGGGATCAAGAAATCGATTTAGCAAACATGCAACTAACCGAGGTAGATGGTACGAAGGTTTAATCGTTCACGAGAGCTTGGGGAATACACAGGGATGCCGTCAATTGCAGGAGCGTTCTAGGGTTCTGATTTTTGCTAAAGTGTGACAAATGAAGAGGTTACGTATAACTTATACGCGTCTAAACGTTTTGGGCCGTAACTGGGCCTCAACGAATCTGGGCCGGCGAGTTTAATCTGTTTCGCCGAAATTGAGTTGGCGAAACAGACTTGTTTCGTTGAGTATGTTCATTGGCGAATCACACTCTGATTCGTCGAGTTGGTGTATGGCGAATCACATATGATTCGTCGGGTCCTTAATGGGTTCTAACAGTTTAAGTCTAAGTTTTCTGATAAGTCACAAGTTATACATATACAACCAAACACCAAACCAAGCAAACACAATTCGTTTCATTATAACACAACGTGTGCAGTTACAAGTCAAACAGTCAAAGTCAATGGTCAAGGTCAACGTGCATTAAATGCAAAATGAAAGTCAAAAGTTCGAGTTGTCACACAAACCTATTTTTGTGTCAAACCAAGAAGAAGGTAAACAGCTGACTGAAGAAGAGGTCAAAGAAAAGGAAGCAGCGTACTTCAAGGACACCAGCATGAAAATGGGTCTAAAAGAAGACAGCTCAACAAAGCTTCAAAACGTTGTTAAGAAGGTATTAAACAAACCTGCATCACCAAACACTGCAACAGACTTGTCAGAAATTGAATGGC
This sequence comes from Helianthus annuus, assembly GCF_002127325.2. Lineage (NCBI taxonomy): Eukaryota > Viridiplantae > Streptophyta > Magnoliopsida > Asterales > Asteraceae > Helianthus > Helianthus annuus. Next base: position 141,578,171 of record NC_035444.2, on the reverse strand, counting down.
AAGAGCAAATTGAGAAAGAAACTGCAGAAGACATAGCTGCAGCAAACAAAGTCATTGGAGAAGCCTTCAAAAGAATGTCTGAAAGTCTACAAGTGTTCACAAGGCCATCATCTCCTAACTCATCTAAGAATAAATCTCTCCCAAGAAACCCATTTGGTTTAAAAATACTAAAGTGGATGCCTGATCAAAAGACCCACGTATTGACTCTGGTCAGAACCAATGGTGAAGTGAAGTACATATCAAGGAAAGAAGCTCTTGGCCTGAGTTTTGAAGATTTGCAGGATCTCCTTGAACTTACACTGTGTAGGGATGAAGATGATCTAAGTTCCAAGGAATTTGAAGTTGAATTTAAAAGACAAGCTAAGGAACTTTTGGTGAGAAATAAAGGTCCTGAATAATGAAGGGTTTTGGCATTATCTGTTCCAGGGGGAGATTGTTGGGATTGAACCCTACCAGAGGAACAGATAATGCAAAGCCAAAACCGGATCACATCAGTGGACTAACAATAAGCAGCTGTCTACACTTTGCTTTCCCCTTGACAGTGGTATTCTAACAGCTGATGGATCTTAAGTACTGCTCACTACAACAACTGGTGAACCAAACACTGATGAAACTCTAAAGAACTGCTGAAGACAAACACTGTTGCTCTATCTACTGCTGTTTCCTAAGTACTGCTGAAGACACAAGCACTGCCCACTCAAAGACTGATCACCTTTGAAGAAAGCAGTGAAGTTCAACATCAGTGCTCAGGCTACAACAGTGGAACGTGAAACAGTTGTTATCTCTTAGTTTGTATTGCACTAATAATCAGATGTTGCATATCAGTAGTTTGTTTAGAACAGTGTATATAGATTGTTAGTTTGTTAGATGTCACTATCATGGTGACGTCAGCTGAGATGCTTCAGTGGTTTGGTTTGCCTATAAATGGACTAGTACCCTGTACTATTACATTTGATTGACTGAGTGGATTCCTCTTCTTCAGTCCAATCCTTTCATCTTGTGCAACCAACCTTGGGGTATCAGGCTGAGGGGGAGCTTAGTTCTGTAAACATGCTGTAATCATTTGCTTTGTATTTCAATCATTCAACTTAATGAAAAGCATGTGTTTATCAAACTATTTTCCTCTTTGATTGTGTTTACAAAGTTTATATCCATTTCCGCTGCACTTTATATCATTTCATATATTCTGACTGTGCAATTTATACAAACAAACACAATCATGAGAGCCTCCGATCCTAACAAAACTTGCAAAAAGAAACATGAGGGACCAAAAATGTCAATTATTAAAACACAAAACCACGTCTGACGCACCTTGGCGGCCCGCGACTCGCCTAGCTATGGGCTTCGCGGGCCGCAAGGCCTTCGAATCCGAGACCAGCCTTTCCAGCTTACGGGATTGGCTCATTTTGTTGGTTTTGTTGCATTCTAAGTGTGTTTTCTTCATTAATGACTCACCAACCCAACCCTAATCCATCCCCTATAAAACCCAACACTTCTCCAAGCATTTTCCACTTTGCAAACACTCTATAATCACTTAAGAGGTTTCTAAATGGAATATTTATCTTCCTACCTCCTACATGACTTCTAAGACATCCTTGTGATAATCTTGGACTAATGACCTATAATATAAACTATATAAGATATATAATACTTATAATAACCAAACTTTTGATGGTAACCTAATGGTTATTTGTCAAAATAGTAGGTTACACCACCTAAGAACATCATACTCATCACGACTCTAATGGGCATTTTGACCCATGAAAACATTTAACACTTTAGAGTTTCATAGTGTCAAGAATGAGTATTTTGTGATTAGAGGGATCCTTTCTCATATGTTACTTTCCATATTCCTTTTTGTTCCGAATCCTTAATCTTCCGTTATCCTCCAACACTCATACACCTTCGTTTCTTCGAGTAGAAGGACTTGGTGTTCCAACCTCCCACAACAAAAACTCTCTCGCGGAGTAACAAGTGGAAAGCTTGCAATACCGTGAGTATACTCGAACCCTCTTTTCGTTTACCACTTTTTGGGGTGTAACATATTTACCTATGAAACTTACACTTATACTTTATTTGTAAATGCACAAACATTCCTATTACATGCTTGCATACTTGATTACTTGGTACATTGAACTTGGGGTTATACGTTTTTTGTTAGACTTATCATTAGCTTTGATCATGCCTATCCTTGACATATATAGCGCTATAGGATTAACGCACCACCCATATACTTGAGGTTATGTCATGAGCTTATTGTGTTTCATCATTGGTTTGATTTGTTAAACACATGCTGACTTTAATGTTTATCTTGTATCAATAGATTGCCATGAGGAATCGTTTAAACTCATTTTTATGCTATGTATGTATGAAAACTTGTATACTCGCCTTTGCTTTTGCATTGAACTTTATTTTAAACATGTTACAGGTTGAGGATGACGATGCTATGAAATTGAAGTAGCAATGATACTTAGATGCACATATAGACACCATAGGTTTAATATGTTGTATCAAATTTATTATTATTATGTTATGAACATGTTGTTATTTGAATTTCCATGTAATGTTTGACAATTTGATTTATGAAATGAAAACAATTTTGATTTGAGTGTTGTCGCAAATAGTGTTATGTGTGATGAGCACTCTTTCTTCGTCCCACTCCGATGATTCCGCCATTGGTTGGGGTGTGACAGATTGGTATCAGAGCCCTAACTATAGGGAATTAGGTAGAATTGCCATGTTCGACCTAGTCTATAGTAGGTACCTCATTTTTTACCATTCTTGTTTCATGCTTAAAATGTTATGCTTCCTACTTTGCCTCCTTCTTTTCTTTTGGTCTAAATACTTACAGTATGTCTTTCCTAAGACATTTTACACAATACACTTGAAGACTTGAAGACACTCTTTATACAAAAGAGACGAGTTTACCAAAATAGGCGTTAAACCCACAATTTGGTAAACGACTCTCATCTCGCTTATACTTTATTTTTGCACGAAATTACGCCATTAAGTTAGGAGTGAAATTGTCACACCCCCGAAATCCACACGCGGAGTATCACCGCTTGGGGGCGTGACATGACCAGGATCGAGCCACCAATCATATTGAACATTGTAATTAAGTAATTAAAACCAACCCCAATATAATTATTGACCTAAAAGTAACCAACTTAAGTTAACAGCCGAAGCATAATACGTGAAACTAAAACATAAGTTCGTGGTTCATGAGTTTAAAGACCCAAAACATAGGTTCCATAAGTTTATAAAGTTTAATTATTAAGTACGGGACATAACAGTCCGCATCCCACAACGACCTCCTCCTCGTGCAAGCTCCATAAGCATCTAGCGACCTGTAAGGCATGTAACAACGAGTCAACAACAAAGTTGAGTGAGTTCAAGGTTGGTTGTGTAGTTTTAAGTTGTTTCCGAAAACATGGTTTGTCTTTCGTTGGCTTATTTGCCGTGAGGGTTACCCCATAGTTGAAAGTATGATTAACGAGTTCCTTCTTTATTACCCAAACCATATCCATAACTAGTGGGGGCTTCCCCATGTGAACCACTAGACCGTTAAGATATCGACAAATGACGAACAATAGTTGTGCCCTACGTCAATGTCTATCATCATTGACAGTTTGCCATAGTCCATTAGTACACGCCCGTCCGAACGGAAATATATGTAATGTTATATACTTAGTAATATAAAAGTTGTGTCTTTAAAAACCCGTGTATTGCACGGGCTGTATAAAATATAATGTAATCTCTTACCACGTTTCTTACCGTCCAATCACATTAAATATTTGATTTTTTTAGAAATCACTCATAAAAACAATTATCATCATTATAGCACATTAAATATTCGATTATTTTGAGAAATCACTCATAAAAACAATTATCATTATTAATCTTCTTTTTTTTAATATTTTAACTAACATAATAAAAAATATAAGTTTATTTAAAAGATTAATAATTAATCTTATATTAAGTTTATTTAGTTAAGAGTAAACTTTTTTGCTCCCTGTGGTTTGGTCACTTTAACGGTTTTGCTCCAAACCTTTGAAAATAGCCATTTTACTCCCTGATGTTTCGGTTTTATCGCCATTTTTCTCCACGGTCTTAACTCCATCCATATTTTATGTTAACTGAAAGGGTACTTTAGTAATTTCATGTATAAAATAAGGATACTTTGGTAATTTATATTTAAATGTAAATTATTAATATATATATATATATATATATATATAATAAGTATAGTCTTTACTCTCTCTCTTCTACACCACCACCCACCAGCTCACATTGCCGCCACCCACCACCTGGGCGCCGCCACCCCTCCCTCCACCAGCAGCTATCACCATCAACCACCACGTACCACAACTAGAAATAGGTGGCAGCGGGTGGTGACTGACAATGGAGATGGTGGTGGCCAACTCCGATTCGACTTTAAAACGGTATCCATCATCCTCTCTGTCACACCCCCAAAATACCACTTAGGGAGTGTCCCTGATAGGCGTGTGATGTACCAGCAATGAGCCACTAATTACATAGAACCCATACATGTTTCTAAAATAAAGTTCTTGATTATTAATAAAACACCATCCAAGTTCAAAAGAAAACCAAAGTATTCAGCGGAAGCAAAATTAAACGAAGTTAAATAGTTTAAAAACCAATATATAGTATCAAGAAATCAATAGCATTATGTCCCCCATTCGACCCATGACCTCTCCAGCTACTCCAGACAGCAAGTTCCAATGCAAACAGCTAACGACCTACAAGCATGCAAACAAGTGTGTCAGACAACGCTGGTGAGTTCAAAGTTTTGTTACCGAGTTAGTTACCAGTTACGTGTATAAAACACTTCAACAATTTGATTTGATGTTGTTATTAACTCGATTACCGAAATGGCTACAAGATGTGTTTGCCCAACCCAATGTCTCTATCAAAACATTGGTCATGCTTTAAGGAAATTAGTTCACGCCCGACCACCCTGGTACGGTGTGAGGGTGCCAAACCTAATAGCGCTATCAACTAATAACCTCGTTGCCTCCTCGGCAACTGTCGGTAGATGTAAGGGGTCTTATGTGATAGAAACTGAGTAATAATAACAAACATCCCAATAACTAGCATTCCTCCCTGGAACGTTACCCGATATCCCTCCCGGGATGCATGCTTGGAAAAAGAGCAGTGAACTCACCTTTGATTTGCTCGGTAAGATTAATTATTTGTTTAACAGGAATGATCAATCGAATCCTATGATAGTTGTACATAACAGTCAGTTCGCATACAAGCTTAGTGCGTATTGTTTCACACGTATTCACCAGACAGTGCATTAGCATTAAACAGGTAGTACAAGTTGTACCAGTCAATCAATAGTACCCATGTCTCACAAAAGCATTTATCAATTCATGTCGTGTAAACTATTACATGCATTAAGTCACGAACATTACTCAACATATTGCAAATACTCGCATCCCGTTCTCATAACAATTTTCATATCATACAAAACATGCAACAGTTCATTCGTTGACTCCCGAACATATGCAATGCAACCCAGTGATCCAGCTGTGACTCGTGTGGCCCAATGTATTGCTTACAGTGTGGGCGGCCCAGTGTGTTATTAATAGTGTGTGCGTGGCCCAATAAACCGTGTGTCACCAATCTACCCAAAAAAAACCCCAAGGCAGATTGTATGTTACTAGTCCACTTACACCATTTATTCTACACAAACTAATTCGTATTCGACTCAACCAGAATGTGTAATTACCCTATTCTATACGGCCCATCACTTGACCACCCACCTTGTCCTATCTCATGAAGTGTGGTCCAATAATGTTTAGTTCATTATCCATATCCCCTCTAATTATACATGCCAAACTTTAACAAATTGCACACATATACTAAATCACATGGTTCCTGACAATTCATATGCACATAGATTGATGAGATACAAATTCACATGCTACTGACAACTCATTAATATAATCACATGGTTTAGTTCATTGGATCTGCAGATGGGCCTATTTTCCTTATTCATGCACCTACCAATCTAGTTCTTTAATTAACCAAATTACAATCGCCTATCACTTTAACATTCATGGGTGCTATTACATCTAAACAAGGAGTACAAACGATAATATCAATAACCAACACAACATAAGCATAACGAAGTTGAGATATTAATCACTAACCGAGTTCCTTGATGACAAGATGATATCTCACAAGGGGGGGGGGGTCTTCTACCAAGATCGTGCGTACAGGGAAGAGGAAGGATGATAGGGTTTGTTGTAGTTTTGAGTTAATCCAATATATAAGGAATACGTATGCTTGTTAGCCAAGGAAGTATAATGGCCAAGGTTTGGGGCGATTTACTTAACAACTGAAGCAATGGGCTTAAGCCCAAACACATGGCAGGTGAAAGTTGTGCTTGTGTTTGGGATATAATTGAGTTATTAAATTTACGTAACTTGTGTATATAAGCTAACTCCTAGCCGCCCCAAATCTACAAATCCTATTGGGCTTGACCAGGCCCAACCGTATATGAACAATTTCCATGAATAAGTAGTCACAAGCTTTGGGTGTATGTATATAAGAAGTAGCAGCCCGAATAGAATTCGTGGAGGTGCGGCCTAAGTATAATGTGCATGCTAAACCACTCTTGTCATGGGTGTAGCCCACTAAAATGTACGGCCCACTATGCCTACATTGTGCCTAAACCGGTCCACTACACCCGCCACATATGTTATCATGCTTCACATTAACGGGTTTACTAAGGTTACGAGTGTTTACAGAATTAACATACTTAGAGTTTTAACAGAGTTATGACAGCACAGGATGTTTAACAAAATGGCGAGGAATAACGAAAGTTGAGATCACAAGATTAAACGCCACTAACCTTGAATGTTCGGGTTGTCACACTCTCAACAACATTAATCCCCACCACAAACCCCTCATCCACCATCAAATTCCACATCATTGAACCTTCAACCAAATTACCCACATCACAAAACCCACAAATCAAACACTTGTAAGTAAACCCATCTGGCTTAACAACCCCTTTCAACTTCTGAACACTGTACTTAGCTTCTTCAACAAGTTTACACCCATATAAACTCTCAATAACCTTATTCAAAGTCCCCAAATCATACCCATATCCAAACCCTTATGAAAAAAGTCAACACATTTCTTCATCTCCCTTGCAGAAGCCAAAGTTTTAACCACTATTATGTATGTTTTATCTGTAACCAAAGTTCGATTATCGGTTTCTTGAACAAAGTCCCATAACAGATTTACGTTTTTTTGATTTTCCGATGATGTCAAGCATCTTGTTTAGAGTGGTTGGAGTGTGATTGAAGTGTCGGGTTTGGGAAAAGGTGTGAAATTTGTAAATGGGTTTCAAAGGAATATGGGAATTTGTTGCAGATTTGGAGGAAGGATTCATGGTTGAGGTGGAAATCGAAGTGGGAGAAGGAGGTGTGGAGTCTTGATTTGGGTGAGTGTTGTTGTTGGTAGAGGACGGTGGAGACGCGGAGGAGGTGTGATGGGTTGACTGGTGGTGGAGGTGTGAGAGTGGTCGTAGGTGGAGGAGAGGGTAGAGGTGAGACGGCGGCGGTGGTAGTGGTTGTGGTGGTGAGGCGGTGGTGGAGAGAGGGGAGGGTTTTTATAGGGGTTTGAAATTCTGATCATATTTTGGGACTAGAATTTTGGGCATCAAACAGAGCAAAATTATTACCTTTTCCAGTTGTAATTACTTTTTCAAGTTATAATTAAATTCATATTTATAGAATTACCATAATACCCTTATGTTTAACAAACATTTTAGACAGAGTTAGGGACGGGGAGTGAAATGGAGATAAGTTAAATAGATCAAGGAGTAAAATGACTATTTTTAAAGGTTTGGGGCAAAACCATTAAAGTGACCAAACCACAGGGAGCAAAACGAAAGTTTACTCTTTAGTTAATGATACAATAATTATCTTTAATTAAAAATAAGTATCCATTGTTAAACGATTCTAATATATTATATTGAGAATTACGTTTTAAATTTCTTATTGTTCTATTCTTATCATTAATTAATATCTTTATATAATGACTATCTTTAATTATAAAAAATAAGTATATATAATTAAGTAGAAGAATGAGTCGGAAATAGATTGCTCCAACAGTTTCTTCTATTATACGGTACAGAAAATATAGATATAAATTTAAGGGACAGTTGTATATACCCCCTATAAAAGTTATTTATTGCGTATTTACCCAGACCCCAAATAAAATTGTATTTACCCCCCCCCCCCCATTGAAACAAATTGTCAATTTATCCATTTTAATTTTATTCATTAAAAGTAAAGTAGAGAATGACTATTTTACTCTTATTTGTATTAAAATTAAAAATCTATTAATTTTTTCATTTAAAATTTTAAAATCTTTTAATTTTTCATATTTATCTAAGTTTTTCTAAATCTTTTTCTACTTTGTTTTTGTTTTTTTATTGTTTCGCTAATGTGTTTCTTTATTTTTCTTTCATATGTGTAATCCACTCTTCTTCATAAAAAGTCTGTCATTTTGTTCGATCCCTCATTTTGCAAGTTTCATAACTAAAATTCGTATCTTTTGAAATAAAAATTTAATGTCGCAGGCCTCATGATTCAATCTATAAAAATCACATTCTTGAGTCCAAAACAATCTCGATGATTCTAATTTCGAAAGCTTCCTCCATAATCGATGTATTAAAAGTGAAATCTCATGCTCAGTCAACTCAATCTGAGAAAGAACAAAGTTATGAAATATTCAATTCACACTCGATTAAGAACATGAAGAGTTAATTGGACGTAATGGCCTAGATGGAAACTTAGAATGGGAGTGAACTTTAGAATTTAATTTGTTGCTTGATAGGGTTTATTTTAAGGTTATTTTTGTGATTGTGTGAAGATTCATTAAATAAGGAGATATATGTAATTTTAGTTTTGAGTTGGATAAATATGCAATTAGGGGTTTTTTTATAAGGAATATATGCAATTCTCCCTAAATTTAATACGGATTTTTTTTATAAGGGGATATATGCAATTCTCCCTAAATTTAATACAGGTTTTTTTATAAGGAGATATATGCAATTCTCCCTAAATTTAATACGTTTAGAATTTGAGTATAAGGCTATAGGGTGTGGTCATGACCCTCATGACCATCACAACTGTTGGTGCACTACATCTGTTGATTTCGTCTTAGATCATGTTATACATTGTATTATATAGATTAGGGCACGTTTTACGAGAAAACTGGAGAGTATAGGTGTTTTAGAGAGTAGGTCCGCTTATATGGACATAGTAGGTCCGCTTATGCGTCAGGTCCGCTTATACGGACATAGTAGGTCCGCTTATGTGTCAGGTCCGCTTATACGGACGTAGGAGGTCCGCTTTTATGGCAGGTCCGCTTATACGGACATGTCCGTATGTGAGGACCTCCTTGCACTATATATACCCATAAGCGGATCTCATTTGTAACTTTTGTGATTTCCATACCGAAGTGCTGCCGGTGTGAAGAACGAGCTGTAAACATTGTCAACTCAATAAATTAGTAGATTAAAGTGAAGAACAAGCTATTTCTACCTACGTTTCTTGTTATTCCGCACTTGAAACATAGGAGAACGCCTCTGAACGACTCTTTCGGGTCAAAACATGATCCTACAAGTGGTATCAGAGCTTAGGAGGAGGTTTTCTACAGAAAATAGCTAGAATTCATCATCATTTCTCGATTCCACACCTTCTTTCTTCATCAGAACGAGATTTAACGGTCGGAATCCGCTCAAAGTTTCACAGGTTGTAGGTAATTGTTCATAGATAAACCCTTAAAAGTTTGTGTTTGAAATTCGGATGAAAAATGGGTGAAATCATCTTCGGAATTAGGTCCGCTTTTTCGAACATTTGAGTAGATCCGCTTATTTGGCACTTCAGGTTCGCTTTTAGGGACAATTTTTTGTTAGATCCCCTCCAAACAACCACAGGTCCGCTCCAAATAAAGATCAGGTTCGCTCCAAAGATATCTTGTCAGTAGGTCCGCTCATAAGACCTTTCATGTCCGCTCCATTGTCACATCATTAGTAGGTCCGCTCCAAAGGTCAATCTGGTCCGCTTCAGTATCACTAAGATCCGCTTTTCTGATAAAATAAGGGTCCGCTCATTAGGTCCGCTTTAATGGTCAAACTGGTTCGCTTTTCTGACAAAATTCTAAGTCCGCTCATAAGGGTCCGCTCATATGGTCATGTGTTACCTTTAATAACTGATGATTTGCATGTGATAAGTTGTCGGCCACAATCGATTAAAGGTCCAATAGAATTGACACATTTAAGGTCCTATCAAATACATCAGAGTTGTCAGCATTTTTTTAAAGTCACAAATACATCAGAGTTGTCGGCCAAATATGAGTATGTTGTGTCTTAAATGTGTCTGACATAAAAAATTCATATTGTGTCTTAAAGGATTGTCGGTCACCTTTTATAATCGGCCCAATCACTGTTTTGTATCATAAATTGTTGTCAGGCTTAGTGGTTTAAAATTGGCCCAATCATTGCATCTAAATCATATTGTGCGGCCAAATGAATGATTTTTAAAAAGATACATTTGTCGGTCCATGTGCTTTGTTTGAACATAGATTGAATTTAATTGATTTGAATTGAGCAGCCCATGTGAAGGCCATATTAGCGGTCAATAATAAGATTTGTGTGTTCCAGGTTGTCAGTTAGTGGGCGGCCCAATCATAGACTTCAAGAATTGAGGTCCAATCAAATGTTTCACCTATAAGATCACTAAACATACTGATTCTATGTTTGTCGGCCATATTCACCTATAATAACAAGAATTTATTGAATTAATAGTGTATTTGACGACCCAAAAACAAAAATCGCGTTGCCTGTTGAAATTGTTGTTATTATTAAAAGCAACTATATGCTGTTTGCGGTTCAATGAAAGTTTTTTAAAAGGGCCCTTTTGTTATACTTATTGCATCAAAGGTTAATCAGTTAAAAGGCCCAATTATTGTTCAAGATAACAGGTCATATTCATCGGCCCAATCAGTATATTGCATTTAAAAATTTGTCGGCACTTGTCTAAAGGATTTGGTTGTGTTGATTCAAGCCAAATTAAGGCCCAAATCCTTATTCAATAACAGTTGAAGTTTGTTAGCTCATTAATTGTTAAAAAAGATCCAGTTCATTTGAATTCAATAACATTTGAAGTTTAGTGTGAATTCAGGTCGGGTGAGTTTTCAGTTCGTTTAAAGTGTCATCAATTCGCTTGAAAATTGGTTCCAATTCGTATGGTTTGGAGTTCAAAGGTTTCAAAGGGTCTGGTCGTTTGAATTTGATCTAGGTCATAGCAATCCGCACAGTGTGTCAAACTTCAATCTGCACAGAATATTCACCAGTTTGAGTACCAGTTCGTTTCTATTAATTGATAAGTCTTTAAACTGATTGTGTTTTGTTTGTGTGTTTTCAGGTGTTTTACAAGGTGAACCAGTTCGTTTGAAAGCTTGTTTGAGAAATTCTTCAATACCAAAACATGGATACCGAGTTTTACAATGCATTTGCAACACCATCTACTCCAGCTGCGATTGCTCAGGCGATGAATTTAGAGAACGAGACGGGAACCACCCAGAAACCCCCAAAATTGATGAGTATAGAAGAATACTACGCGTGGAAAGACCGATTCGAGAACTGGGTTCAGGCAAATCATCTCAGATCATGGGAATGTATACTGAAGAAGTATGTGTTGCCTAGAACGGAGTTGCAGGTTCTCAAAGAGCTTTCAGAGTTTACAGATCAGGAACGGACTATGTACAAAGCCGAGAAGATGATGATCAGTCTGCTGCAACAAGCAATAAAAGAGGATATATTCATTCTGCTACAGCATGACAAAACTGCAAAGTCAATTTGGGATGCACTTAAAGTCAAATTCGAGGGAAGCGAGAACATGATAAAGAGCAAGAAAGCGCTACATAAGAAAGAGTTTGATCTGTTTAGCAGTCTACCGGGTGAAGATACAAAGAAGTTGATCGAGAGATATTGTCACCTAGTGCGATCGATGTCGATGTTAAGTATTACAAAAGATCGTGAAGAGTGGGTGGACAAGCTAGCTGATGCACTACCACAGAAAGAGTGGGGAACATATCTGATGATTCTGAAAAACACGGGTGTTTATGATGGGTTGACTATATCTCAGTTTATTGAAAAGATCGAGAGTTAGGATCTGGAACAGCAGAAGATCGCGAGGATGAATAGTCCAAGTGGTCAACAGGATGTGAAAATGTACTATAAAGGTAGCATTCCAGTTCCTGAAGCTGAGAGAAGTCCGAAAATCCAAACTGCTTTCAGTGCTGGTGAGTCAACGGAAAAAGCTGATCAGAGTTCGACCAAAAGCAGCAGCGGATTCTCATCATATGCAAGTGTCAATCCTAAAGAGTCAAATACAAGCTTTCAGTCTCAAAGCACGAAAACTGGAAATGGCTACGTGATTCAGTGTAACATAGCTCTAAACCTTCCAGAAGGCCAAAGCTTCTCAGAAGACACTGCTAAAGACCACATGGCTCTACTTGGTTCCGTGTTGTTATCTTATGAGGGTCTAGTAGCTGGTCGGATCGGAAATCCTATGCTCACAAAGGAGGATTACGATCAGATAGACGCCGAAGAGATGGAATTAATGGATATCAAATGGTGTCTTGCAAGTGTTCTTCGACGTGCTGAAAAGTTCAAAATAATCACCGGGAGAAATGACTTTCTTGATGCTCATGTATCTACTTTAGGTTTTGATAAATCTAAAGTTACTTGTTTTCGATGCAGGGTGAAAGGCCATTTCAAACGGGAATGCAAGAATAGAGAAGCTAGCGGTGCTCAGAATCCGTTCGGAAAAGACGCCTATTACCGGAAAGCCATTTATCAGCAGGTTGGTCAATCACAAGATTCACAGACGGCTCATGGTAGAAAAATTGAAGATTCAAAGAGAGCATGTTTGGTGAACTTCAACTGGAGCAACTACATATCTCCTGATAACAAAGTCTGTTTAGTTGATCAAGATGATGAACAACTACCTGAAGGTTTCAGCTGGGATATGTTTGTTGATGAAAAAGGAGACTTCAAAGCTTTCATTGCAAAGATTGTCAGAGAACCAGATATGTTTGCTACCTGGATGAAGTCTATCGGAGTGAATGTGAAGAGTGAGGATGAAAAGTCTGTTACTTCTGATGAAAGCTCAGAAAGTTCTGATGAAACGTCACAGGTTTCAGATGAGAGTGTTCAAAATGTTGCTAGTTCTGAAAAAGAAGTTGCATTTGATCAAACACCATCTGATTCTGGTTTATCAGATGCTGATTCTGAGAAATCTATACAGTTTGATCAGTCACCAGTTGATAGTAGCAGTGATGATAAGGAAGAAAAACATATCAATATTGCAAAATCTCATCTTTCTCCTGAAAGTTTTCATTTCTATTTTGCAGAACGCTTAGAGAAACTGAAGGAGAAAAGAGCTGCTAAAGAACAACAAAAGAAATCTGAAGATGACGTTCAAAATGTTGAAAGTGTTGCTGAAAAGATTACTGAAGTTGAGAAAGTAATTGAAGCTGAGAAGGTGAAAGAAGTAGAAAAGGTGATTGAAGTTGTAAAAACAATCGAAGTTGAGAAGATTGTTAAAGTTGTCAAGCCTTGCACAAAGTGTTTGGAAGCTTGCAAGGAATGTGAAGCAAAAGATGACATAATAGCTGAGTACGAGAAGAAGAAGGAGCAGTTACTGTTCAATCTCAACTATGTATAAGAATCATATGATGTCTTGAACAAAACAGTAACTAGTCTCCAAAAGACAAACTCAGAGAGAGAACAAGCACTAACGATGATGAATGCTGTGATGATGACGAAGCAGAAAGCCATCAATTTTTACATCGAAGAAAGTGCTAAATGGAAGCAAGAGTTGGAGACAGAAAAGATCGAGAATGAGAGAATTAGACGTTTGCTACAAAGTTATTCTAGTTCTGATTATCTCATTGATCGTATTTACCCAACTGTTGCAGGTATGGAAGCTTTTCAAGACGAGAAGCAAAAGAAGAAGAAAGATTGTGGTAAGAAACCGACTGTTAGCTATAACAAGTGTCCGCCTCCAATTTGGGAAGGGTACTAGAAAACCAAACGAGGAGCAACTTGAGAAAGCAGTCAATATAAAGCTAAAAACCGACACAACTGACGTTTTACCAGATAACATTGATGTCATGTTTACCTCGTCCGATACTGATCATGAGTCTGAGTTAATTAAAAAGGTGGTCGATCAGGTGTTGGATACTGATGAGGAGTCCGAGTCAAAATCTGAGTCTGGAGGGTCAAATTCGTCAGTCAACAGTCAAAATTCGTCGGTTAAACGGTCTTACAGTATAGAATTTTTATTATCGAAAGTAAATTTGGATGATGAAACATTTGAAGTTGTATACACTTTAAATGATTCTGACAAATTATATTATGACAAAGAATTTCCAATAAGAAGTGTTCGTTTTGACATGATCAAAAAGGTTTTCAAAATGACAGAAATCAATATTTCTGAAATAAAAGATTTAAATCTTACTGAAAAACCTAAAAAGTACACTTCAAGAGTTCAACAACGTCTAAACAAGAAAAAGGGTTACAATTCTGGTTCTGGTTTTCAAAAGAAACCTAACCAAAATCGTAGCTACAAAAAGAAAGGATTAGGCTTTGTTCCACCAGAAAACTATAAAAATGATAAAAATTCTAAAACAAAAACAGAATTTGTGTCAGGTGGAAGCTCAGAAGATGAACAGAAGAAACCATTCTGGAGACAGTCAAATCAAGAGTTTCTTGCTGAAAGAAAGAAGAATGGAACTGAAGTGTTTTATCAAAGAGAGACTCGAACCTGTTACAAGTGCAATGAAGCTGGTCACATTGCATGGAACTGTTCGACAAATGCAAAAACAAAACAGGGAGTTTCTCAGAAATTAAAAGACAAAGTTGTTGATGTTGAACCACCAACCAATAGACTTAAAATTTTTGAAAATTCAAAATATGAGGTTGGTGAGTGTTCGAAGAAGAATTTTTACAAAAAGAAAGAAAAAGACAACCAAGTGTGGGTTGTTAAAAAGAATGATGAAAATGTCGGTGATGAATCTGGTTCCACAAAGCCAGAAGAGCCACAAGTTGAGGAGAAAATTTCAGTGAATGATGATGATTTTCCATCGCTGAAATTTGAGGTAATTAAAAAGAAAGTTGGTAAAACTGAGATTTCAAATCAGTTTTACAATGAGGAAAAAGATTTTGATGTCGAAAAAACATTTAATGGAAGTGTTAAGAAAATCTTTGGGAAAATGTTGAACGGGAAAGCAAAGGGGGTTAAGGATTTTTATGCAACTAAAAAGGCAACATACAACCCCACTGCGCAAGAGTTGAAAGCCATCAAGTCTGAAAAGACTTGGATGGAAGTTTGCTTCCCATGATAGTCTTAGGACTATGCCGGAGATCCCAAGTTTATATCGTGGATCAGGAATCGGCATCATTCTTGTGTTTGAAAAGTTTGTGTGAAAGATTTTGAATAGTGTTTGAATTTTTACAGGTTGAAGGACTACGCCGGAGCTTCCAGGTTGGTAATTGAGAAGCAGGAATCGGCATCTTTCTGACTAATTTGACAAGTGGTAAAGAGGTTTCTGTAGATGTCTCATTCCTACAGTAAAACCTACAAGTGGTATTATTTGGTTTACTTACTAGTGGTATTTGTTGGTTATACTTTGAAGAGATTATGTTTACAAGTAATACAAACTGCAAATAGCAAATCAGGGACATTAAGTTGTACTTGATTTACTATACATTTGAGATTGATAAACAAGATGAACAACCATATCCCCATGCTTCACAAGTGGTAAACTTAAAAGTGGTAAAAACAAACTCATTTTCCGGGAAAATCATTTTGATTAAAACAAACTTAAGTGTTTTGAGATCTAAATGAGAAAATGGTTTGTTGATAGGGGGAGTTCAGATTGTTTATGCCGAGTGAATGACGATTTGATGTGATTCGATATCAGTTGTTAAGTTTCTGTACAGTTTGTGTTGTTTTCTATGTTTTCAAGTGGGTCAAGAGTTTAGTAGTTTTCAAATTTCCTTTAAAATGTGTTTGCATTTTAGGGGGAGTAAGAAAATTTCAGAAAATCCAAAAACATTAGAAAATTTGAAAAATACAAAAACATGATAAAATTCAAAAATGAGTTTCGTTGTGAAAAGAGGAAATGATAGTACATCAGTAGGCTGTCACAACATGCTAAAGATTTGGAATGTTAAAATGTGATAAACAATTTTATTCTAGATATGTCAGTAGATTTTTCACAAAATTGTTACACATTTAGTAAGTTGTGATGAGATATAAACTAAATTTTTAAACTTGCTTATTCTGTGGGTTAACACAAACTTGGATATATAGGTAACCCCTGAAATCTCGTTTGAAAGGTTCTGTATTCTGATATACTAGGTCTTTATACTCTATGATATCTGGAGTATTATCCCAGGACTTCTGCTGAATGGAAGTTCTGACCTAGTCCTCGGATAATACTTGCTGCATGTGCTTGAAACATAACATAAAGCCCTCAGCTGATTAGACAATAAAATTGATAATCTGCTGTTGAATGCTAAAAGATCCTCTAAAGGGGACACACTGAAAAGTCAAAGCTGATATCTCTCTGCGCATACAGAAGTATCGACCTGAGATCCCTCGGCCCTCGCATACACCTTAAATTATATACAGATATCATTTGTAGTATACTCACCTGTAAGACTGAATATTGAGATCTGGATACGGGAGTATATTCAAGTAGTGAGACACACGAATAAGTCAATATCTAAGACATTAACATCGTATCTCGGATCAATTGAACTTTGTGTGAAAATTTTAGTGAACCGATATACTGATAATCTAAGTGAATTGTTTTGAACTGAAAATGTAATCAAGCTTAATGGTGTTAGTGACATGTTTCATAAACTGATATGATCCTCTTACACGAACTCACAAAAATATGTTTGTAAATATTTCATTTCTACATTCTTGTGTTTTTACAAATAGTGTCAGTTACTTTCTTTCAGAAAATCCAAAAAGATTTTGTGTGTTTTAGCATAAACTTTTGAAAAAAGTCAAAAAGATTTTCGACAACTGATGTAGAAAAGCTGATTTTCAAAATTCCGAGTGCTAAACATGATGACATTGTTGTGAGGCGGAGTGTGCTTTAAATGTCAATTTTTTTTTATCAACAGGTGGTTCATCATAGAGAAAGTAATTTGAGTGAGAGTTGTACTTGGTGCACAAATTGATATTTTTAGAAAATTTATTTCTGGGTTAAGAATGTGCAGGAATAGCCAGGTTTCGATCTTGGATCTGAAGATAGAGTGCCGGGTCTCGATTCCTGACGTCCTCTGATTGAAGAAAGCCAAGTTTCGATCCTGAAAATCAATTTTGATTCTGTGAAGGCCAGACAACGATCCTGAAGATGTTAATGAAGAACAAAGGAATGCCAGTAAATCAAGAGGGGGAGTCTGAAGACAGTGAGAGAGAAAAGCCCAGAGACTGATCAAGACTGAAGATGTAAAGACACAGCATAGTCGTGACTCAATGAACGACTCCATCAACATCTGAGGGGGAGTCTGTTGGTGCACTACATCTGTTGATTTCGTCTTAGATCATGTTATACATTGTATTATATAGATTAGGGCACGTTTTACAAGAAAACTGGAGAGTATATGTGTTTTAGAGAGTAGGTCCGCTTATATGGACATAGTAGGTCCGCTTATGCGTCAGGTCCGCTTATACGGACATAGTAGGTCCGCTTATGTGTCAGGTCCGCATATACGGACGTAGGAGGTCCGCTTTTATGACAGGTCCGCTTATACGGACATGTCCGTATGTGGGGACCTCCTTGCACTATATATACCCATAAGCGGATCTCATTTGTAACTTTTGTGATTTCCATACCGAAGTGCTGCCGGTGTGAAGAACGAGCTGTAAACATTGTCAAATCAATAAATCAGTAGATTAAAGTGAAGAACAAGCTATTTCTACCTACGTTTCTTGTTATTCCGCACCTGAAACATAGGAGAACGCCTCTGAACGACTTTTTCGGGTCAAAACATGATCCTACAATGACCCTCCACGTCAGTGTTATATCCCCCACCTTTAATCCACCATTCAAAACAAATACTCTAAGGATGTGGTCATGACCCAAACCATTATCCCCTTATTTATTTTAATTTATCGTTGTCTAAAGAAAAATGAAATGATTTCTTGAAAAATGGAAAGGATGACCATGATTACCATCTATATATATATATAAATGAGATGGATTTGGGCTATGTGTCCTTTGTCTTTGGCCATCTAGGCTGATGTGGCAATTTGGTTTAGGAGGGAAATCCCAATTAGCTTTCAACAATCACGATTCCAAGGAAAAAAGGCGGGATCCGAATTGAGTTGGGTCGGGTCAACAGAAAATGGATCCTATATGTTATTTTCCAAAACCCTAGACACCACATTCATCTCCATTTTCCTTTCATCTCCCTTCTGGTTCAAGCATACGATTCAAGCATTGCCATTCCGAGTCAATAATCTTCATTCTCCTTCATCTTCATTCTTCTTCACCGAAATCATACCTACCGAATCTCCCTTCTCTGTCTTCTCTTTCTTCTACAATTGTTCATCGTCTCATCGGATCTTCAAGATTTTATCAAGATCAAAGGTAAATATACCTAATCGAACCTAGATCTGCGTTGTTTATGTTATTGTATATACAAAGTTGTTTTTATAAAGATTGTTTCGATTGCTAAAAACCATTTGTTTTCTCATTTCTATAGATCCGATAAAAGAAATTAAAGGTGTGTTGTTATTTATGTTATTCGATTGTATTATACAAAGTTGTTTTTATGAATATTGTTTTGATTGCTAAAAATCATTTTTGTTCTGATTTCTGTAGATCTGATTAAAGAAACTAAAGGTATGTTGTTATTTATGTTGTTCAATTGTATATAAAGTTCATTTTATAAAGATTCTTTCGATTTCTAATAACGTTTTCTTTGTTCTGATTTCAGTAGATCCAATCAAACTTTATCTTTTTCTTTCTTTGGATTTCTAATAATCTTTGTTCTGATTTGTAATAACTTTTTCTTTGTTCTGATTTCTGTAGATCTGATTTCGGACTCCGATAATTCGTCAATCAAAAGAGGTTAGTTAAGTGTTATAGTTGTTTTATCTTTTTTAAGTTTGTAATATGTAATTTTATATCCTTTCTGTTCATTTTTTTTACTTATTAATATATGTTCTGAATGATTTATGGTTTGTATTTTGGTGAACCCTCAATCTTTTTTGAAATTCGGACTCGGATTGTTAGTCTACCAAAATAAGTTATGTTGTTCTGAATTTTGTAGATCCGATCATAAAATTGAAGGTATGTTGTTTTAGTTTGTTGTTTATCTACTGTGCATCTTTAATCTAAGCGATTGAATATTTATATTTTGTTTGCAAACAATATCAAGATCAGAGGTTTTGTTATCATCATCTACATTCTCTGATTTATGTAGTGTCTATGAACGTTAATCATGTATTGGACATTTATCAAACTCATGTATTGGACATTTATCAAACTTACTGATTTTTGTTTATTTTGATTTTCATGTGAATCCCTAAATCTTGGATAACAATCGGACTCCGATCATTCAACAAGCAACAGAGGTTAGTTGAATGTTATAGTTGTTTTCTCATTTTTAAGTTTGTAATATTGTTTTGTCAGAATCTTTGCTCCACGTTTCTATTGTTTTGTTTGAAGCTTGATTGAATATCATATTTGTTCTTGGAGTTTAATGGTTTGATCCTTGATGTTTGACAATTGAATTTCGGATCATGATAACGGTTCGGTGCTATCCATCCGTTTGTTCCAAAATTATTATTGTTAATTTTTATTTCCTTATTTAGAGGATATATAAAAACTTGATTTTAAATTCAAATTTTTGATTTGGAGTATAATATGTGTCACACCCCAACCGATGGCGGAATCATCGGGGCGCGGCACTGAGCGAAACAGATTGTTCAGAAGTTTCCACAACAACTATCATACAATTCAGTTATATAACACGTCCCATACCGTGTCCCAAATAACAACAAGTTATCATAGAAATCAACCAAACAATATGGGAACTGTTCCGACAACTCAAATTCTTAATTATTACAGACCAAATGTAAATATTGTTTTAAGACCCCTAGACGACTACTGCGGATCTTACTGACTACAGGTGCCAGTGCAAGATCTACAGATAATTATGGCCCTGGAACAGGTACGTGGACACTGTCCTAAGGTCACAGGCTCCTAGAAGTTTATTATTGCCTCGCTTCCCTAGCACGCTAGTAGCTTAAACACCTGTCACATACGTTAAAATAAAAGTCAATACATATAATGTAAAGGTGAGTACACAAGTTTGATATAGCATATAGAGTTCGAATAGTTTACGCATAACCAAACACGTACACAAGGGCAAACGATGCATGTAAATTATCAACATGGGACCATCGATACCAATGACTTCGGGTTGACTGTCCGAGACAGTTCGCGATACATGATTACCACCGTAATCCATGCAGGTAATTGTCCTTAGCAACCCCCGTGTGAACGGGTGCTGAGTCCAAACTATAGTACTACGTTGCTAAAGCAGGTAGATAGCACTCCACGTGTAAACATAATAAACAGCAATCATTTAGACAAGTAATACATGCAAGTAGGTTAGCGTTCAAATAGTTTGAGTTGTTTGTGAATTTGGTAGATTACGTATGTAACACCCAAAAGTGCTGAAAGCAATAAGGGATCGAGTATACTCACAGTGATTGATTATGGATTGAAGGGAGCACTGAGAATAGATTAGCCTGAATAGTTCGATAACACAACGATGAGTAACGCGAAAAAGGTAAACAATGTTACTTGGATCGAGTAGGCCATTCGATCGGACAGCAGTTCGATCGAGTGGGCTGTTCGATTGGTTTGAAAAATCCGTTCGAACATCCATTCGATCGGCTGGCTGACTCGATCGGCTGGTTCTTTCAAGTGGATTGTTTCTTCCTTTGATGTGAAGGATGTGTTTGTGTATGATGGTTTGTACTACCTTTCAAGTTGGCCGATCGAACAGCTATTCGATCGGTTAGCCCAACCGATCGGTTAGCACTTCGTTGTTTTCAAGTATGTCACTCGATCGGCTGGCATGTTTGATCGGGTGACATTCCAATGTTTTGAAAAGTCTAAGTGTTGAAGTATAGTATCTCATGATTCGAGCAGTAATGTTTACAATCGAGTGGCTCGATCGATCGAACAGAACCCTTGTCAATACTACACTTTATGAGTTTGTGGGACTAAGTGCTGGTCGATCGGTTAGCCTAGCCGATCGGCTGGCATAGTCGTTCGGTTGGGCTGTTCGATCGAACAGCCTAGCCGTTCGGCCAGCTTCTCGATTTGGTTATCCTTTCACCTGACACTTGGTTATTCCCGTTAATTGTTGATGTTTTAGAGATATTTTGACTACGAGTTGAACCACAAAGCTGAAGTCCCTACTTGGCCTACTGACTCGAGCAGGAATCACCCAAACCCGGTCAGAGACGGTTTGGAACCTAAGCTTAACGTTTAACCCGGAATCGGTACATCTCTCGGTAGAACCCGAATCTTGAACTCTGTGTTTGTTTAGATTGATTTATGAATCGGTTCAAGCTCGTTTTCACCGGCTTGAGTGTAAAAGAGTTGAAAGATAGATGAAAACCCATCTTCCAATCCTTTTCCACCGTGAAATGTTAAGATCCTTGGAAGATTTTAGGTTATTGATGTGGAAATCGGTTAGATCTAGCTTATTCATGGCTGAATGAAGTCAAAAACATGAAGTTCTTGATGAACACCAAGAACACCATGATGACATCACTCAAGAACGCCTAGATCTTGGTGATTTCCTGGATGAAATCCAAATTTTGAAAGATAGAAAGATGGAGAATCGATTAATGAACAAAAACGTACAAAGATTAGAGTGAAATACTTACAGGTTTGAGAGAAATCTTGGATTTAGTGAGAAGAAGAGGCTGGTCGGTCAGAGCTTTTCCAAAAGTGGAAAGTATGACAAAGACAGCCCTATTTATAGGCTTCCAAAAGAGGAAAGGTCAGCTGATCGAACAGCATTCCTGATCGAGCAGCTGTCCGATCGAACAGTCCTGTTCGATCGGCTAGCCTGTTCGATCAGGTTGCCCTGTTCGATCGGCTAGCCTGTTCGATCAGGTGGCCCTGTTCGAATAGCTTGCCTAGTTTTGAGTGTTTTCGCGACGATTTTTGATATTTCGAGTTTGATGAATGATAATTTGAGGAGGATAGAATTCCTAATCAAATTACTTTTAGTCCCAACTACTATATCTAACATACAAGCATCCTTACAACTTGTTTCCAAAGTCGGTTTCGATTGAGTTTGATTCACCTTCGAGTCTTGATTGATTTGATTGATTCACCACACATTTTAAC
This sequence comes from Helianthus annuus, assembly GCF_002127325.2. Classification (NCBI taxonomy): domain Eukaryota; kingdom Viridiplantae; phylum Streptophyta; class Magnoliopsida; order Asterales; family Asteraceae; genus Helianthus; species Helianthus annuus. Next base: position 141,555,650 of record NC_035444.2, on the reverse strand, counting down.
ATAAAAGTAAACATGCACAAATAACACATAAGGCACACACACACGTATAAAAGTACTAAAATCCCCACACTTGAGTTTGGTGATTGATTTGATTAGCTTGATTATTGATTGACTAGCTTTATTGCGTTGTTACTTCCTACCATTCACAGTCGGTCGTTGATTCACAGTTCGATTATCGGTCGGTTAGTTTAATTATACAACACTTACTCCAAATAATACGAAAATCAAAATGAAACTAAAATGAAATTAATCTTTATTAATCTTTAATTCCAATAACAGTCAACACTTGACTTTGACTTTGACTTTTGGAAAACACGGGGTGTTACAGTCTCCCCCCCTTTAGGGAATTTCGTCCCGAAATTAGGCCGAGAACCGTACATCGCCGTGTGATTTTACCTATTTGATGCTTCAGATCTATCTGAACAACTGCGGGTACTTGGCCTTCATGTCACTTTCGAGTTCCCAAGTGAACTCCGCGCCTCGTTTGCCTTCCCATCGTACTTTTACAATAGGAATGCGAGAGCGTCTGAGTTGCTTGGTCTGTCGGTCCATGATTTCGACAGGCTTTTCCACGAAGTGTAGAGTCTCATTGACCTGAAGATCGTCGAGTGGTATTATAGAGTCGTGGTCGGCTACACATTTTCGAAGGTTTGATATATGGAAAGTCGGGTGGACATTGCTGAGTTCCTCCGGTAATTCGAGTTTGTAGGCAACTTTACCGACCCTTTCCAGAATCTTAAAAGGTCCAACAAATCGAGGCGCAAGTTTCCCTCTTTTGCCGAATCGGACTACTCCCTTCCAAGGTGATACCTTTAGGAGCACGTAGTCGTCAACTGCAAATTCGCGGGGCCTGCGTCGTTTATCGGCGTACATCTTTTGTCTGTCCCGGGCCTTTACCAAGTTTTCCCTTATCTGGTGGATTTTGTCAGTCGTTTCTTGCAGAATCTCGGGCCCAGTCAATTGTGAATGACCGACCTCGTGCCATACAATAGGCGAGCGACATCTCCTACCATACAAGGCTTCGAAAGGTGCCATTTCGATGCTGGAGTGATAGCTATTATTGTACGAAAATTCGACCAACGGTAGGTGTTTGCTCCAACTACCACCAAAATCAATAACACACGCACGGAGCATGTCTTCAATAGTACGAATCGTTCTTTCAGTCTGCCCGTCGGTTTGCGGGTGGAATGCGGTACTCAGATTCAGCGTCGTACCTAGAGCTGCTTGAAAAGTTTCCCACAATCTCGATGTAAACCGAGCATCGCGATCCGAAATGATGTCTCGAGGCGTACCATGATTCTTAATGATCTCGTCGGTGTAGATTTGGGCTAGTTTGGCCACCTTGTAGTCTTCTCGTATTGGCAGAAAGTGGGCTGATTTGGTTAGACGGTCGACTATAACCCAAATACTGTCGTGACCTGATGGCGTGGTCGGAAGCTTAGTTATGAAATCCATAGCTATGCTTTCCCACTTCCATACGGGTATCGGCGGTTGTTCGAGTAAGCCTGAAGGTCTTTGGTGTTCAGCCTTGACTCTTGCACAAGTTAAACAGCTACCAACATATAGAGCAATATCCCTTTTCATCCCAGGCCACCAGTACTTGTAGCGAAGGTCCTGGTACATTTTGTCCGCACCGGGATGAATGGAATATCGGGATTTGTGGGCTTCGTTCATGATAATCTTTCGCAAATCTGTCCTCCTCGGAACCCAGATTCGGTCCAGATAATAGAATATCCCGTTGGCTTTGCTCACGAGCTGAGTTCCATCGTGATAGATTCGTTCTTTCTTCAACGTACGCTCGTTAAAGCAAGCGTGTTGTGCTTCACGGATGAGAGCTTCGAGGTTATACTGAGCCTGGATGTTTCGAACACCTATCACGTAATTCTTTCTGCTGAGGGCGTCTGCAACTACATTCGCCTTGCCTGGGTGATAACGGATCTCACAGTCGTAGTCGTTGAGAAGTTCTACCCATCGGCGTTGACGCATATTGAGTTCTCTCTGGTTAAAGATATGTTGTAGGCTCTTGTGATCGGTGAAGATCGTGCACTTTGTTCCATACAGGTAGTGTCGCCAAATCTTTAAGGCAAAGACAACTGCGCCTAGCTCGAGGTCATGGGTTGTATAGTTCTTCTCGTGGATTTTGAGCTGTCGAGATGCGTAAGCTATAACCTTGTCTCGTTGCATGAGAACACAGCCAAGTCCAAGGTTTGAAGCATCACAATAGACAACGAAGTCATCGCTTCCGTCCGGCAGTGTAAGAACTGGTGCATGGCACAGCATGTGTTTGAGGGTTTGGAAAGCAGTCTCCTGTGCGGTTCCCCACACAAAAGGCTTGTCTTTATGAGTAAGGGAGGTAAGCGGTACAGCAATCTTTGAGAATCCTTCGATAAATCGCCGGTAGTAACCAGCTAATCCGAGAAAAGAGCGAACTTCTGACGGATTCTTTGGCGTAACCCATCCCTTGACTGCCTCAATCTTTGCAGGATCAACGTGTATACCCCGACTATTCACAATGTGACCCAGAAATTGAACCTCCTCCAACCAGAACTCACACTTGGAGAATTTGGCGTAGAGTTGGTTTCCCTGAAGCAACTTGAGAACCAGTCGCAGATGCTGCGCATGTTCGGCCCTCGATCTGGAATAGATCAGGACATCGTCGATAAATACAATGACAAAACGGTCTAAGAATGGTTTACACACGCGATTCATCAGATCCATAAAGACCGCGGGTGCGTTGGTCAAACCAAAAGGCATGACAACAAATTCGTAGTGGCCGTATCGGGTTCGAAAAGCGGTTTTGGGGATGTCTTCCTCTTGAATCCGCAACTGATGGTAGCCTGAACGTAGATCAATCTTGGAGAAACACTGAGCACCTTGTAATTGGTCAAACAGGTCATCGATTCTTGGTAAGGGGTATCGGTTCTTGATGGTCAGCTTGTTCAATTCCCGGTAATCGATGCACATCCGGAACGACCCGTCCTTCTTTTTGACAAAAAGGACTGGCGCGCCCCATGGAGAAGTGCTCGGGCGAATGAAGCCTTTTTCAAGTAACTCTTGGAGTTGATTTGAAAGTTCTCGCATCTCAGATGGAGCGAGTCGATACGGAGCTTTGGCCACTGGGTTGGCTCCTGGAATAAGGTCGATTCGAAAGTCGATATCACGACTTGGAGGTAATCCAGGAAGATCATCAGGGAACACCTGAGGAAATTCTCGGACAACAGGGACATCTTTGACTTCAACTTTCTTTTTCTTGTCCGTCTCTGCTACAACAATGTTGGCCAAGAAGGCTCGATATTCCTTGCGGAGATATTTGCGAGCTTGAAGACAGGACATGAGTTTGAGATCTTTCGCAGTAGTTTCACCATAAACACATAGAGTATCACCACTAGCTAGCACAAAACGAATCATCTTATCGGAACACACAATTTCAGCACGGTTTTCACGAAGAAAGTCCATGCCTACTATGACATCGAAACTTCCGAGTTGCATTGGAATGAGATTAATCGGGAATATATGATTGTTGAGCTTGAGAGTACAGTCACGGAGCACAGAATTGACAGCAATGGTTCTTCCGGTAGCGACTTCTACTTCGAAGGGTGTCGAAAGATAAGAGCGCTTACGTCTAAGGAGCTTCTCAAACTCAAATGACACAAAGCAGTTATCGGCTCCAGTATCAAACAAACATGATGCATATATACCATTCACAAGGAACGTACCATTGACCACGTTGTTGTCAGCTTGAGCCTGACGTGCGTTGATGTTGAAAGTTCTGGCGTGAGCGGCTTGTTGTTGAGGCTGTTGTTGTTGTTGTTGGGGTTGTTGGGCTTCTTGTTTCACCACCCTGTTCGGGCACCGGTTTGCGAAGTGGTTAGGGTCACCACATGCGAAGCAGGTCCGAACATTGTTTGTTGGGGCCTGTGCAGCTTGAGGAGCTTGAGGAGCAGGGAGTAGAGCCTGGTTAACAGCAGCTTGAGCTTGAGCTTGACGGGGACCATAGCGACAACTCGCAGTGAAATGCCCGTAGACGTTACAGTGAGCGCAGAATCGGCAGGCCACACCCACCGGGTGATGATAAGAACATGTAGCACAGAGTGGGTGGGGGCCGGTGTACGCACGCTTTGCTGGCGGCGCATTGATCACTGGCGCAGTGCGCTGTGGTTGCTGCTGTTGTGGCGGTACTGACTGAAGAGGAGTAGCAGTGGTTGCGGCAGCGCAACTCTTCTTCTTTCTTCTTCTCGAGGACTTGGAGGCTTGGGCAGTGGTGTTATCGGTTGATGCGGCAGCAACTTGATGCAAGGACTTGGTTTGTTTATCCCAGACACCAGCCTTAACTCGCTTGTCGTTAATCTCAGCAGCGAGTAGGTAGGTTTCCTCGATCGTTGCGGGTTTGGCGGCGTGAACAAAATCTGCAACACAATCCGGAAGAGCACGGATGTATTTCTTGATGGTCATGTCAGAAGTCTTGACCTGGTCTGGACAGATAATGCTCAACTGCTTGAAACGGGCAGTGAGACCAGCATTGTCTCCCTCCTTTTGCTTGATACTCCAGAACTCATCCTCCAACTTTTGGCGTTCGTGGGGAGGACAGAACTCGTCCATCATGATCGCTTTCAATTCCTTCCACGTCAGCTCGTATGCAGCGTCGTTCCCGCGCTTGTTCCTTTCTGCGGTCCACCAGTCCAAAGCTCGTGACTGGAAGACACCGGTAGCATTGAGAGTACGGAGGTGATCTGGGCATCCGCTTTGACGAAGGGTGACTTCTACCGAGTCAAACCAATGAAACAGAGCCGTAGGGCCATCTTCACCGGTAAACTCTTTTGGCCCACATGCCTTGAATTGTTTGAAGCTAAAAGTAGCTTTGTTGGAGTCCTTGGGCGTGAGGGTTCGGGATTCCTCAGATGACTTGCTTGCGTTCTCGAATACTTCACTCACAGCCTTTGCTACTGTTTTAGAGAGGATAGCAGCAAGACGACGATCTCTCTTCTCCCGACGAGTAAGACGTTGACGAGGCCTTGATGATGACGACATGGTCTGCAATAGACATCGCCATAGGGCTCAACACAACGAATTTGAATCTCGCACGTCTTAGTTTACTAAAGCTTAGAATCACGTCACATCTTACGTCACGTAACACATATAAACACATAAACACATAATCACAGAGACACATAAGCACAGAAACAACTAAAGTACAGAAGCAATTAAGCAAATAGAGCACTTAATTTCCTAAACACGTACGAAATTTTATCACAGAAGCAGTCAGAAAACAGAAACCTATATCCACATGTCGAGTGTCGTTTGTTTTGCATATCGGATAGCATCACATTGTATCGTCTAACTTAGTCGTATAGGTAGCCTAGCACACTGGTTTCGTTTAGATCACATCTCCAGAGATTTGAATCAAGATAGGATAGCAACAAAAGTCACGCTGATTGATAGCAAATGGAGCAATCAACAAATCTTAAAGCACGTAAACAGGTAAATCATATAAAATCAACAAAGCAACACTCAAATCGGAAAGTGGATTGTCTGCGGCTACTAGACTTTGACTAACCATGGCAATTTAACTATTCGCAGTTGACTTGTCGTCACTTTCGACTCTAGGGGACATGTTTCTGCCTCGATTCTTGGGCATTATGCATGCGCATTCTAGGCCATACTCGTGAGTTCAGGTCGTTGGAGTCCGTCAATTGCCTTGGCGAGATAAAATAAAATTGGAAAAACTGCCAAGGTTAGGGTTTCACCCCTAGCTTAGCAATTTCTTACTTGTTTTAAGAAAATTTAGAGGAAGTTTTCATCAATTCATGGGTTTCAGCCCCGAATTTGGTATATCTTTCCCCCGTTTTGTTAGAAAATCGCACAAAATAATTGGCAAAATTTTGTATTTTCAGGCAGGAATTTGCGGATTTCACTCCTAATCCCGTCCAAATTACAAAATTTGGCTCGGAGTTCGGATGTAATGATAGAATAGAAGGAAACAACATAAAACAAGCACATAAACTTGGTCTCTTGGTTCCTAACTATAGTCTAGGTTTCTAAGACAGCGATCCGGACTAGATCGTGTCTAACCTAATTCCCTATAGTTATGGCTCTGATACCAATCTGTCACACCCCAACCGATGGCGGAATCATCGGGGCGCGGCACTGAGCGAAACAGATTGTTCAGAAGTTTCCACAACAACTATCATACAATTCAGTTATATAACACGTCCCATACCGTGTCCCAAATAACAACAAGTTATCATAGAAATCAACCAAACAATATGGGAACTGTTCCGACAACTCAAATTCTTAATTATTACAGACCAAATGTAAATATTGTTTTAAGACCCCTAGACGACTACTGCGGATCTTACTGACTACAGGTGCCAGTGCAAGATCTACAGATAATTATGGCCCTGGAACAGGTACGTGGACACTGTCCTAAGGTCACAGGCTCCTAGAAGTTTATTATTGCCTCGCTTCCCTAGCACGCTAGTAGCTTAAACACCTGTCACATACGTTAAAATAAAAGTCAATACATATAATGTAAAGGTGAGTACACAAGTTTGATATAGCATATAGAGTTCGAATAGTTTACGCATAACCAAACACGTACACAAGGGCAAACGATGCATGTAAATTATCAACATGGGACCATCGATACCAATGACTTCGGGTTGACTGTCCGAGACAGTTCGCGATACATGATTACCACCGTAATCCATGCAGGTAATTGTCCTTAGCAACCCCCGTGTGAACGGGTGCTGAGTCCAAACTATAGTACTACGTTGCTAAAGCAGGTAGATAGCACTCCACGTGTAAACATAATAAACAGCAATCATTTAGACAAGTAATACATGCAAGTAGGTTAGCGTTCAAATAGTTTGAGTTGTTTGTGAATTTGGTAGATTACGTATGTAACACCCAAAAGTGCTGAAAGCAATAAGGGATCGAGTATACTCACAGTGATTGATTATGGATTGAAGGGAGCACTGAGAATAGATTAGCCTGAATAGTTCGATAACACAACGATGAGTAACGCGAAAAAGGTAAACAATGTTACTTGGATCGAGTAGGCCATTCGATCGGACAGCAGTTCGATCGAGTGGGCTGTTCGATTGGTTTGAAAAATCCGTTCGAACATCCATTTGATCGGCTGGCTGACTCGATCGGCTGGTTCTTTCAAGTGGATTGTTTCTTCCTTTGATGTGAAGGATGTGTTTGTGTATGATGGTTTGTACTACCTTTCAAGTTGGCCGATCGAACAGCTATTCGATCGGTTAGCCCAACCGATCGGTTAGCACTTCGTTGTTTTCAAGTATGTCACTCGATCGGCTGGCATGTTTGATCGGGTGACATTCCAATGTTTTGAAAAGTCTAAGTGTTGAAGTATAGTATCTCATGATTCGAGCAGTAATGTTTACAATCGAGTGGCTCGATCGATCGAACAGAACCCTTGTCAATACTACACTTTATGAGTTTGTGGGACTAAGTGCTGGTCGATCGGTTAGCCTAGCCGATCGGCTGGCATAGTTGTTCGGTTGGGCTGTTCGATCGAACAGCCTAGCCGTTCGGCCAGCTTCTCGATTTGGTTATCCTTTCACCTGACACTTGGTTATTCCCGTTAATTGTTGATGTTTTAGAGATATTTTGACTACGAGTTGAACCACAAAGCTGAAGTCCCTACTTGGCCTACTGACTCGAGCAGGAATCACCCAAACCCGGTCAGAGACGGTTTGGAACCTAAGCTTAACGTTTAACCCGGAATCGGTACATCTCTCGGTAGAACCCGAATCTTGAACTCTGTGTTTGTTTAGATTGATTTATGAATCGGTTCAAGCTCGTTTTCACCGGCTTGAGTGTAAAAGAGTTGAAAGATAGATGAAAACCCATCTTCCAATCCTTTTCCACCGTGAAATGTTAAGATCCTTGGAAGATTTTAGGTTATTGATGTGGAAATCGGTTAGATCTAGCTTATTCATGGCTGAATGAAGTCAAAAACATGAAGTTCTTGATGAACACCAAGAACACCATGATGACATCACTCAAGAACGCCTAGATCTTGGTGATTTCCTGGATGAAATCCAAATTTTGAAAGATAGAAAGATGGAGAATCGATTAATGAACAAAAACGTACAAAGATTAGAGTGAAATACTTACAGGTTTGAGAGAAATCTTGGATTTAGTGAGAAGAAGAGGCTGGTCGGTCAGAGCTTTTCCAAAAGTGGAAAGTATGACAAAGACAGCCCTATTTATAGGCTTCCAAAAGAGGAAAGGTCAGCTGATCGAACAGCATTCCTGATCGAGCAGCTGTCCGATCGAACAGTCCTGTTCGATCGGCTAGCCTGTTCGATCAGGTTGCCCTGTTCGATCGGCTAGCCTGTTCGATCAGGTGGCCCTGTTCGAATAGCTTGCCTAGTTTTGAGTGTTTTCGCGACGATTTTTGATATTTCGAGTTTGATGAATGATAATTTGAGGAGGATAGAATTCCTAATCAAATTACTTTTAGTCCCAACTACTATATCTAACATACAAGCATCCTTACAACTTGTTTCCAAAGTCGGTTTCGATTGAGTTTGATTCACCTTCGAGTCTTGATTGATTTGATTGATTCACCACACATTTTAACATAAAAGTAAACATGCACAAATAACACATAAGGCACACACACACGTATAAAAGTACTAAAATCCCCACACTTGAGTTTGGTGATTGATTTGATTAGCTTGATTATTGATTGACTAGCTTTATTGCGTTGTTACTTCCTACCATTCACAGTCGGTCGTTGATTCACAGTTCGATTATCGGTCGGTTAGTTTAATTATACAACACTTACTCCAAATAATACGAAAATCAAAATGAAACTAAAATGAAATTAATCTTTATTAATCTTTAATTCCAATAACAGTCAACACTTGACTTTGACTTTGACTTTTGGAAAACACGGGGTGTTACAATATGGAAGTAAACGATTTGGAGTTAATAACATTAATTGGATTTCCTTTTTAGGTGAGTTCAATGTACCTAGACATGTTAATGGTTTAAAATTTAGAGTTTTATATATAATTTTGATTAAATTCTTCCAACATATTATAGTAATTTTAAATTTAAATTATATTTGATTTATTTTTAAATAAAGTTACCTGAAATAGAAGTTGACTACATTCATTTTTTATAATTGCTAATTATCCTAATTTTTAATAGCCTCTAATCGACAATTATTGGTTTCTATATAACTAATTAGATTCAAATTATTCAACAATCATATTAAAAAATTTATTGGTTTTTACCGTATATGCTTTAAATCATTAAAATAATAGATACGGAATTGAGTTTTGAACTTTCACTATATTTTAGATGATTATGTTCTTCAAGATGCTAACATTTGTATGTTTTCTAATATCGTTTTAATTATTAGAAGCCTGTTTTAAGAATATATTAATATTTTTTAAAAACGTCAACAAATGTGTTTTTAGTATATTTGGCTGATAATTTCTTTATTTAGATGATAGATAATAACTTGATTTAAAATTCAAAATTTTGATTTGGAGGATATTATGGAAGTAAACGATTTGGAGTTAATAACATTAATTGGATTTCCTTTTTAAGTGGGTTCAATGTACAAAGACATGTTAGTGGTTTAAAATTTAAAATTCTATATATAATTTTGATTAAATCTTCCAACATATTATAGTAATTTTAAATTTAAATTATATTTGGCTTATTTTTAAATAAAGTTACCTAAAATAGAAGTTGACTATATTCATTTTGTATAATTGTTAATTATCCTAATTTTTAATAAACTTTAATCAACAATTATTGGTTTCTATATAGCTAATTAGATTCAAATTATTCAACAATCATATTAAAAATATTTATTGGTTGTTACATATAAGTTTTACATCATTAAAATTAAATTTTAAGCTTATATGTTTTTTGTTTCGATTCATAGGAAATACCGTATGATTTTGCAAGCTTATTGTGGGAAGAAAAGTTCCATATGGTCAATGTCTTGAACTTATTGATGATGACTTATGCAACTGCATGAGTCTGAATCTTTTTCGAACACAAGAGGTAAGTTTAATTTTATCGTTTTTTGGTGTTTTTTGATCCGGTATAATGATAGTCAATTATTATTTTAAATTTATATTTTGAAGTAAACCATTATTGTGTGTGATTTTAAATTTTTAATTTCGAAGTCAATCATTATCTTAAATTTAAATTTTGAAGTTTGCCATTAATGTGTTTGATTTTAAATTTGGAAGTCAATCATTTTTTTAAATTTAAATTTGGAAGTAAACCATTAATGTGTTTCATCCATTTAGCCATTCCTTTTTCAATTAACTTAATTCATCTTTAATGTGATGGAATTGATGGATTGATATAAGAAGGTTTCTTTGTTAATTGATTATTCTCTTCCGCTTACAGGGGATAGCGCTAAGGTAATTAACATCAAAATTCAATATTTCTATTACTTGAATTCTCTTGCTTTATAATTTCTTTCAATGTATTATTTTGTGTTTTGACTTGGATATAAAACATAATGTGAAGGTATATTTTAAACTTATTTTACCGAGTTTTTTTTATTTGGATTGCAGAATAAGTGCTTTGATGAACTAATAGGTGTTTGAATTTTGTGTTTACTTTGCTCTGCATAGGGCTCCTTCAGTTTTTTGTATTCTTTTACTTCGCTCAGTAATTATTCTATTTTCAAGATAAGAATACAAGTTGCATCTGCATTGGCTACCCTACCAACAATAGTGGGTGAATCAGTAATAACAAAACTATTGAGATAAGTTTTAAAGCTTATTGAGAAATATTGATTGTGTTTCTATAAATACTTTACCGTTTAATTTTGTAAAAAACCTTCATATTTAATTTTCAGATATGGATCCAATGAACAACAGTCCTTCATTTTTAAAGCTTATTCAGGAAGATGACCAGATATTTTTGGTACGGTTATTGGTATTCTAAATACTAATCATATTTTTAGTAAACTGATGTTTGTCTTTTTTTTTATTTTTTTTAAACTCATAGCAAATACCTAATGACTTTGCTTCAATGATTTGGGGAGACCAACCACCTTACAAAGATTCAGTTAAGATTGTTGATGGCAACAAGTTATGGTTTGTAAGACTGAAAAAAACTGATGTTGGCCATGTTCTTGCTGATGGCTTCACCAAAGTTGTTCGGGATAGTTGTATAAGAAAAAATAACTATCTTATGTTTCAGTCATTTGGACAATCATCATTCTTTCTAATGGTGTTTAAATCATTTGTTCATCAATACTGCTTTATATCCAAAATCACACCTGACAAAGACGTTATTGTAAGTAGTATATTATACAATCAGTATGATGAATAATGTTTTCTTTCTGTATATTGGTTTTTAAATTAATTTTAATTATCACTGCCTATGCAGGTCATGGCTGATGAATTTTGGAGGCAATTTTATGGGAAAAAATTTCAAAGGTGGTCAATCAACTCTTTATTTAGGAGATAGATTTTGGAACGTTAAGATGGACGGATTAACTGACAGCTGTGTTTTTACTCATGGATGTTCTAAGATGGTAAACGATCTTGCCTTAGACAGCCGATCTATCTTTGTCTTTTCAATGGTTGGAAATAAAATTTTCGAGCTTTCAGTCTTTTATCATCAAACCAGTACTCAAATTCAGAACAACAAGGTTGAGTTAGTTGTTTTGGATGACTCCATCTATGGTGATGATGGTGATGATTTGGTTATTGCGGTTAGAATTATACATGTATACTATTATTTAGTTATTAACGCGAGCTTACAAGTAGATCTTGAATTTCACACATTGTTATTTTTTATCTTTTTTTGTAGTCCGAACATAAGGAGAAGTGTAGTACTGCCGAAACTGACTTTCAGGAAAGTGTTGTTGTGGAATGTGAAGACGATAAATTTCAGTTGGCAAGTTTTGAGTCTGTGTTCAATGTAAACCCCTATATTTTAATCTAATTTATTAAAACTTATCATAAATATTTTTTTTTGTATTTATACATTTGTTTATTGTTAATTGTGTAGGATATTGATGATTCGAAGTTTGATAACTTTTTCTCATCTCTACTTGAAATGGAAGACCTTAAGAAGAAGGTAATTTTTTGTCATTGTTTTTTTCGTATTTTGTTAAATTTAATTATTATTCTTATTATATTGTTAAACACTTTTCCCTTATATGTAGTTCAAAGATGATTGAGATAAAAAAACTGATCCGATATGCAAAGCAAGTGTTGTTTGTGATAAAAATCAAAGTTTAAAAGTTTGTGTTCATTTATAGGAGTTTGTAATTAACTGAATTGTTTTACCTATATTTTTTCATTTTAAACCGTTAATGTTTTATGTTTCTTACGATGATCCGAAGGGGAAAACAAATGTTGTTGTTGATGAAAATCTAAGTTTAAAGGTTTTGGTTCAGTTACTTAATTATATTTTTATGAATTTAAGTTGATTACCTTACATTTTTTTTATTTATACGTTTACCTTTTTTCAGGACAAAAGCAACTTTGAGATGGACCTGGACAAATTTTTGATACCGAAGAATAACTCCCATGTATATCTGATTACTTAAGTATTATATAATTCAATGTATTAATTCATTCTATATTAATAATTTTTATACTCTTTTGTTTTATAGGTTGATCCTACACGAAAAACAAATATTTTTATTTCTGAACCGAGTCTGTCCTCCATAGTTGTTTCTGATGTGAGTATTTCTGATTCGATATTTTGTTCGAATTATGATAGTTACTTATGTATTTATTTACCTGTTTTAGACCATTCCGAAATATAAAGTTGATGTTGGCAAATTGTTTTGCCGATAAAGAGGAAGGTATAGTATCATATATAACTTTTTTACTTTTAATTTTATTTCTTAAAAAAGAACTAATTATTATTTTATTTGAACTTATTAGGCCACTCAGAAATGTAAAGCAGTTATGTTGGTGTCCGATGAGTCTCTTATCGCTCATCGTACACGTTCAAAGTTTAGAAACAAAAATGAATCTGTGGTTGTTGATAAGTTTATGGCTGCTGAAACCACATCTGTTAGCCGTAAACGTTCTACATTGAAAAGGTCGAAAACAATTTCAACCATTGAGTTCACCAAAGTCGCCGAGAACAGAATGGTATGTGTTTTCATATTATTAAAATTTATATATTTTATTCAAGTAATAAGCATATGTTTTAGATTACTTTGACAATTTTTTGTTTTGTGACTTTCAGCGTTTACCGTCTGCTATTTCCGATGAGTTGTCTCTTTCTTTTCACAACCTCCGTGATGTTTCAATCCAAAACATTAGATGTGAGGTAACAAACATGAAGACGATAGCGGAAAAGAATGGAGATGGTTACAGGTATGGTTTTTCCAAGTGGTCGGCTTTCTTGAAATCAAATCAAATACACATGGCGCTACTCTTTTCTTTAAATATGTCAAGTCTTCGCAGCTTTTGATTTTGACCAAATTTGTACACAAGACGATAAAGAAAAGAGGACGTCCGTGACTGTTTGCATTTGTGGTTGTTAGTTGGTTTTGTATATGTTTTCGTGAACTGGTAGTTATTAGTTGATGGTGGGTTTACAGTTGTTTGCATAATTTCTACTTGATCTTCGTATGGTCCAAGTTGGATGTCAGTTATGTTTTCTGTTTGGACAATTAGTACTTAAACATGCCCTCTTTTGTAAGAAAGTTTACAAGTTAATTTTTGTTTTAATTTAGAACATAATTTTGGTACTACTCTTTTTTCCAATTTTATTATTAGCTTTGCACAACCAATCATATTACTTTTTTAATATCCAAGTATCCAACGCAAACATCCGAACCTCTACATATATTATTTTAATACGAATATATAATTTTTTTTCAATACGAATGTTAGTTTTATATATTTTTATTAAAAAATATAACAATTGAATACTCCTATATCTTACACACGATAAAACATAACAGTCAAATTACCAAATAAATTGATGTTTGAATTTGTATGTTGACTTATTTCTAGATGTATATCTTATATTTTTATTAACTTATTATTTATTTTAGGAAACTTATAAATATTTATAATAATTAACAAAACAATGATAATTTATTTATGTTAAATTATTTTGTCGATTTTGTCTATTCGTAATTTCCAAAGTTTTGTAAACTAATATTTCCATTTATAATGCAATAACATATCCAAATTAATTTTAGATAAATTTGTTTCTTTATTAATTGACAATCATTTTTAAGTAAAATGGAAACTACAATAGAATGACAAATAATTTTGATGTAGATATTTTATTTTTTATCAAAATAAATATAATATTTGTTTTGTTCTATGGTATTACACTTTTAATTAATTATTTAACGATCATTTGTTGAGTACTAATAAAAAAAATCCTTATTTTTATTGTCACAGTTTTCTATTTGAAAATGAGGTTTTGTTTTGATCAAAGTTGGGTTATGCAGGTAAGTGTTAAATCTCATGTTAATTTGAAAACGCCTCAATCTTAAGCTTCAAGATCTCGAGTAATACAACTTACATTTTTTTTCTTTATATTTTATAAATATTACCTAATTTTGTTAATCTGAAATTAATTGCCTATATTCTTTTTTTAGAGATGTTGAGGTTGATTTAACTCTTTGGATGATTATGCGAAGGACATGTGTTCATACATGCTTAGTCAAGATCTTGAAGCCCATGTTGTCAAATCTGTTCATTTTGGTGTTGTTAAAACCTAAAAAGGTATCTTATTAAGTCTAGGATTTAAAAATTTATCTTATTAAATTTCTCATCATAAAAGAACATTCCATTTATAATATCATTTTATATAAATTACAACATACATCTCCATTACATACCAACTTTCAATCTATTCTTTGGTTTCTTCAACCAGGTACTTTGCAAAATTTTTAAGTAATACAACAATCTCTTTTTCATGTATCAATACAAACTAATATCATTTATGTTTTATTATACGTTTCCATTTTACTAGGTGTTTCGTATAATGGATCAAATTCCGTTTGATGTTGTGATCATGGAAATTTTTGTATCAATACAAACTAATATCATTTATGTTTTATTATACAAAAACAAGTCATTTGGATACAACGTTTTATTTGATCAATACATGAATATTTTTTTACACAAACAATTTGAATTTCCAAATTAATTTATTTTTAAAAACAAACAAATTGAATTTAAAACCATCAATAACGTAACCGTGAGTACTTTCTTATATTTTTAAAATCAAAGTAGGTAAAAATTTAAGGTTTCGAATTTGTTAATAAACTAAACATTAATAATTTATATTTTATCTTTATTTTTTCCCGTTTGTTAATATCAATTTATAAAATATTTTGCAAATCAAACAAACTATTGAAATTTGTCTCTGTAATTTTGAGAATGTCGTGTATGTTTACCAACGCATACTCCATAGATAGATTTATTTTATAATTTTGAGTTAATAATTTTGTTTACAAATTGACAATCTATTATTATGAAGTAAGATTTTACCTCATATGTTTAACTTTTAAAGTTTCAGAAACCACTTTTAGTATGTTTTGTAAATAATAATTAATAGGTCAAATATAGTTACGTAAATAATATTATAACAATAATAAATACATTTGAAAACTATGCATTTGAAATTTGGATTGCACTACAGTCAACTTTCAATCTGTTTGGCCTATATGTGTGGTACTCAACCAATGTGATTGTGGATATCAAAAGATATTGTGTTTGTGTGTTTCAAAGGTTGGTGACAATGGTGGTGTTAAAGGCTTGGAGAATTCATTATAGTTTTTTTTTTTATTTTTTTTGTACATGTTAAGTGTTATAATAAAGAACGGACAAAATATTAATAAAGTTCTAATAATCTGTTATAATAAATAAAAGTTTTTTTTTTGTCGTGGGTCATTCAGTGAGGCAAATTTCTGCCTCCGGTTCTTGCCCAAAGTTTCTAACCTTACTCGCAACCCTAACGACTACAACTTTCAATTCAAAACAATTAAAAAACAAGTTTGTTCGCAACCCTAATGACTAAAACTTTCAATTCAAAACAATTATAAAACAACTTTCTGACATAGTTTGATTAATATAAAGTAAATTTTCCTACCCGCGAAGTTCGCGGGTGATAACCTAGTATATATATAAATGAGATGGATTTGGGCTATGTGGCATTTGTATTTGGCCATATAGGCTGATGTGGCAATTTGATTTAGGAGGGAAATCACATTTTCGTTCTATTCACAAAAAATGCGTCATTAGACACGGGATCCGAATTATAATTGGGTCAGAGTTAATGGATCCCTTATATTTATTTTTTTTCTCATTCTTCTTTCACACGCTTGCGTTTTACCCATCTACAAACCCTAGAAAAACAAAGCTGAAACTCTCTCTCTCTTTCTCCCTCCTATCGCCACCGCCAAGGTCCTCCATCAGTTTCACAAGAACACAAGATGACGACGTTTCCTTCTGATTGAATCATCTACGATCCAGAAAATACAATCCATCGGGTATGTAAACCTAGCAGGTATTCTAATATGGATTTGAGAGTAATTAGGGTTTTCTAAAACTTGTGGCTTCTTCTCTTTCCCTTAATCAGAAACCCTAAATCAATCGACGCCGCCACCCCAATCATTCGGTTCTTAATCAACTCCAAAGCCGCCATTTCATCTCTGTGTTGCGATAAGAATACCTACTAGGTTTACGATAACAAGTTCTCGAGGTTTGCGATAATACAATTGTTGGGTAAGGCTAAAGATCTTCAGTTCATTCCTACGATATCGTTAGCGGGTAATTTAGTTCCACCACTTGACAATATGTGAGCTCTCTTCTTTTTTCTGTCATCCTTAACATTAACATGGGAAATGTTTAAATATTTGTTTTAATGTCGTTTTTTTATTTTTTGTTTCTGTTTCTGTTTGTGAACAGATCTAGGGATTTTCTTGCTGTTTCAAATGAAAATGTCAATGCAGTTGTCGGTAGATCGATGAATCATAGTCCTTGTGAGGTACTTGCAACGGAGATGCGGTGATGGTGATGGAAGTTTTAATTGTTCGGCGCGTGCAGTCTTGAGTTCCCACATTTTCGAAGCAAGTAATTCAAGTTTTAATACAGAGGTTGATCATTTTAATTTCATTGTTTTTTCAATCTTTTTTAATTTCTTTGTAATTGGTTATAAGCATTAAGAACTGGCATTGAGTTCCTAACTATATTATATTACATTACGATAAGAATACCTGCTAGGTTTACGATAACAAAGTTTATTCTGTTATATTTAATTGTGGGTTGTCGTTTGCTCATAGGAAATGTATTCAGAAATGGTACAATAAGAAAGGGGATATAACCTGTGAGATTTGCATTCAGGTTTGGCCTTTTTTGGTCTAGAATTTTAATAATCTGGTGAATTTTTTTTATTGAAATGCTATTGAATTTGACATTCATATATTTATTCACCGGATTACGCTCTTTCACCAGCTAGAACCAATCCAGATGTCATGACTATTGATATCGGGTACAGTTGCTACAAAGATTTGGCGAAAAAATCATTCTTTGGTTTTTTTAATCTTTCTGCACAAGGTTTACTATTTTTGATTCTCATTGTATTTTTTAGGCATGCATGGGGCCTGCAAATTGATCTCCTGGATGCTCACTTCTTGGCTTTTGTTTCTGAGAATCAGTTTCTTGAACAGGATTATGATGATTACGGTGTATGAAGTAATAACAGCATTGTGTACCTCCGGTTTATGGCTCTCTTTGTAAGTGAAAAACAAGTCTCATGTCACAAATTTTATAAAAGGTCATATAAACTTATTATTGTTTGCTTAAATTAAATGTCAGTTGATGTTAATATTGCTGATATGCCAGGCTTTGCTGGTCACAAGAGACCTCGGGATGCTGCCAGAAGGTTCGTAAGGTAAAGATATCGATACTGATTTGGCCTTTTTCATGCCCTAATTTTGCTTCAGTTGATAACTTATAGAAATTCATTTATGTTTTTGTTTGATTTCATTTTGTTTCACTGAATTTGATGAAACTAGAGGTACGACTTGACAAGGATTTACATGAATGAGTGAATGTGAATTGGTGATTTTTTAGTTATTTGGTTTGGTGGTAGTGTGATGGAAAAGAATTTGTGTTTTTTCGACTCTGGCACACCTTGTGACCGTGTTTAGCGTAGTCTCTGTAGCTTCTTCGACTGATATTTGGTAAAGCAAAGTACCAAGGTGATGTTGAATGAATATGGTGGCTACCAAGTTTCTCTGATTTCTTTCTCTGATGTGTATGGTAGTAAATCATTCATATCCTTTCTGGTAATTATAATTACAACGACATTGCTAATGAAATCATACCACTATTACTTAGATTATCTTTTTTATGATCTGTG
Organism: Helianthus annuus; assembly: GCF_002127325.2. Classification (NCBI taxonomy): domain Eukaryota; kingdom Viridiplantae; phylum Streptophyta; class Magnoliopsida; order Asterales; family Asteraceae; genus Helianthus; species Helianthus annuus. The sequence continues at coordinate 141,537,275 of NC_035444.2, read as the reverse complement.
ATTTTTTTTTTCAGTTTTAACCGAGCTTAAGTATTATTTGAATTTATCATTATCATCTTCAGTTCATTTTTATGTTGTCATAGTCCAAGAAAAGAGGCTTGTCATTGGAAGAGAACCGGGAGAAGATGCTTCAAATATTTTATGACTCTCAAGATTTCTACCTTGTGAGTATAATATATCATTTACAGTTCATACTTAAGATACATTATTAGATCATTAGTATTTCCACTGTTTGGTTTATAGTTTATTACAACTATCGGTATCCCTTTAGGCATTACCTGTCGCACCAGGTGTAGTAGTAGAGTTACTTTCACCATCCCATTTCTCATATAAATTTCACTTGACCTTAAAAAAAAGTTTTTTTATGTGATTTGCAGGTAAGATTTGCAAGTGTAGTAGTAGAGTTACTTTCACCCCCCCTTGCCACCAAACATACACACATATATTTTTTGATGTCTTTTTACTCGGTGGCGGAGCTTGAATGAAAACTCGACGGGGGCCGGACTTTTAATATCAAAATCGGTGGCAGCCGGGCTCTAAAAAGTCCAACATTTTATATTACAAAATATTTTTTCGGCAGATTTCGGTTAAATGTAACACTACGAGCGAAAAACGACTGGGGCGGGGGCATCTCCTGACCCTAAAGAAGCTCTGCCGATGTTTGTACTCAGCCTAACTTTTCTTACAAGCTGATAAACTTTATATGTAATCACAAAATAAGATTTGGTAACAATAGTATGCAATCACAGCATTCTATATAGTTGCTACATCAATATAACTTTCTGATTAAATAATAATGTTGTTAATATAGTATTAAAGCCCAGAGGTCGTAATCATGGATTAACCAGGCAGAAAAGGGAGGAGAGACCAAAGAAGCTTTTGAGCTATTTGATACTGATGAATCTGGTATGTCGTTAATCTGTAGTTATATGTTATACGTAATTGAGGCTTGGTTTAAATATGTGCGCATAATGTGTGATGCAATGATGGAGACTGCATTGTGGTTCCATGATGTGAATGTGATGTTGTCCGATGCTTTATATAGTTGACCGGTATTTGAACAAATTATGCCACGGATTGCACAAAACCAACAAGAGATGAAGATAAGATCTTATATTTTAGTGCTTAACAGTTAACAAGGTCAATTATTAACTATTAATATTTTTTGGTACTTATTGATTACGAACGTCTTGAGAGTAATTTATTTAATTTAAGCTGCTTAATCTCTTTAAAATATATGGACCATTGACGCCAAGGAGTTGAACGTTTTCATGAGATATGAGCTACATCTACCCAACCATTACCGGTGCAAATGTGGGCGGGTTGTATAATAGTTTAGAATGGGTAATTACAATGGGTCTCCTCAGTTTTATTTCTGCTTAATTGTTGTGCACGCCAAGTGTTTGTAGAATTGTATTCCTTAATTCATGTTAGGTGTTTTTTAAGTTGCTCAAGTAAACAATGTTTCTTCGTTTTTAGGGTCTTATGTTGATTGGTAGTTTTTTTGTTTTTGTTTTGGGGTTTAGGATAAGTCACTCCACATACACATGAGGTGCGGCCTCAAGCCTCTTAAGCGTTTTCAGCTTGCTATGCGCCTATGCGTGCCTTTTAGAACCAAGTTATCATATTGTATTGAGGATGAAATAAGCAATCTTAATTTCCAAATACCGGTTAGTGGTTATAAAGCTATAGATACTTTTTTGGGTTGCTTATAATATTATTTTCTTGAATCTTGATGTGTTTTAGGTGTTATCTGATAAGGGTAATGAAGCTATGAATACTTCCATAAAGGCTGTTTTGGTTGTCTGCACAAAGATGTCCCTCACGTGCCTCCAAAAGTGTTAAAGTGGATTCATGAGAGGCGTGAGCATTACTTCAGATTGGATTATATTAAGCATTGGCCAATGTTTGTCGGGTTTGTGATCGATTCGTTTATAACAACTCAATATTGGAAAAATAGGACCCAAGAGTGCTTAAAGTATGCTTTTGTTCGCTCCTTTCTTTCACTTAGTACCCACTAACTGCTAGAATACAATCGTATATATTGGAACATATTTCATTGAACTTAAGCCTGGCAAAACGGGTGGGTTGGGTAGGCTAACAGGTCAAAACGGGCTATTTAAAAGGGCGTCATTTGGGTTTGGGCCAAAATAGGTTCCAACCAACCTGGGCTTGGCTTAAAACGGGCTGGTTTAGAAAAAAAAAAAAAAAGAGTACCAAAATGGGTTATGGTGACGGTTGTTAGTTTTAAAGTTGTATGCTTTAATATGCAGGATTTGGATGCCAAAAACACACATTGTTCATTTTGGAAACAACGAAGAACATATGGATGTTGCAGAAAATAATGTGGAAAAAAAGGTAAAAAACCGGCAACCTTAAGATTGATTCTCACTAAATCACTTTGATGATATATAGAATGTTGTAAGAATATATATTTTTAGTCTTTAGAGGTGGTTTCCCTAAGGTTGATTCAGTTTCAAATTGCGCAGATTTGGATCCTCTTTTGGCTGGACCGTTGGGTTGGGGATGTTCCTCTGAGGCATGTCTTTGCCAGCGTGTTTGACCTTGAACAGGTCAAAATGTGTTTCATCGAGGACCACCTCCAAACCGGCATTGATGGGGATGGTTCTAATTGGTTTGGAAGTGAAGACCTACTCGCCTCCGGGAACTTAGGGAGTTGCAGGATCTTTGGCTCTTGGTTGAAAGGGTTCATCTTCATGCGGCCCCAGATTCTTGGCTTTAGGAAAACATTTACAGGTTTGTTTTTGGTTAAGAGCATTAAGCAGTTTCTGTAGCTGAACACTCTTACTCCCCTGAATTTTGTCCTAAACTAGAATAATTAGGTGCCCCGTAAGGTGTGGGTTGTGGCTTTGAGGGCTGAGCAGGGTTGGCTCCCCATCTATGACGCATTGCAAGCTAAGAATCGCAGTTCAATCTGTTTTCTGTGTCCTTTGCGGCGACGTCGCCAAATCTGTCGAGCAAGTGTTTGGTTCATTTCATTTCTCCCAAACAATTTGGCAGCCTATTGCTATGTGGTGTAGGCTGCCTCCTTTTGCTGTGTTTAATATTAAAGTTCTCTTAACTCTTCATGAGTTTTGCCAACGTTCTACCAAAAAGAAAAAAACCATCCAAGCTATTGTGATTATCTCTTTCTGGTGCATTTGGCGGATGTGTAACTGGGTTATTTTTAATAAAGACCAGGTTTCTGTGGGCAAAGTTATGTAGGAAATAAAGACATTGAGTTACCTGTGGATCAAACACCGATCAAAGGAGTCGAGAATTACTTAGGCGGACCGGAGGAATTTTAGTGTTTTTATATCTGAACTGTTTGTAACGGTTGTTTTTTATTGTGTTTGTACAGGTAGTTTAGCTGCTCAAAGCTTCTTGCTTTGTTTTTTGCCTCTTTTAACAAAGCTTTTTATGGTTGATCTTAAAAACAACTTTTAATCCATGTATATTGTTTCTATATGAATTCGTGAGACTGTGGTATCATTACATGTGAGATTATTTAGGTTATCTGCGTTAAAAATGATTGGTTGATGTGCAATTCTCTTAACATTAGTGATTCCGGTTTAGGTAAATGGTTCGGTCAAATTTTATAAAACCAATTGGTTTTTTGAACAATTTTTTATGCATAATTCCATCTGTGTCTAAATAGCTTTTCACTTTCATCATACTCAAAATCCTTTTTTCCCTAAATCAGTTAACATCATTTTTTTACAATTCTGTTCATACCTTTTGTATTATTTTAAATACGAATTAATCAAAAATAAATTAATATAAATAAATTTCTCGAGCCCGAGAAGCAATCCCTTTTTGAGACCCACAACGATGGGTCTATTGGTCTAATGATGATCTCACGGGGTGAGTCAAAACTTCGAGTATTTGCATTGACAGTTGCTTTTACCAATAAGGTCTATATTGTTTTAACCATTTCTTTGAACAATATTTCTTTTACAGGTAACACAAGGTGTCAAATCTGTTATTTAGTTACTTAAATATATGTTTACACAGTTTTTTTTTTCTAGGTTTATGTGTTTAACGCTATGTGCATGTACCTAACAATAATTTATTATTTGTAAATTACGAATGCAATACCTTTGATGTGTTTTTTTTTTCAATTCAAACATTATCACTTTGGTTACCATTTCATATGTTATTGATTTTTTTTCTTCTTTTAATCATGCTAACTTCTCTGTACTTACGGTATTAAAAATAACACGACCAATCCTTTTGTACCAAATTAGTGTTCATGCACATGAACAACCATCTATAGCATTGATAAAGTGATTTTCATTCACCCCAAAGTTTGATCAGAAAACTCTTAATAAGATCATTTTATTTAATTCGTAAAACCGGTTCATTTTATTCATTTTGAAATTTGATTACTTCGTGAAATTTGATTAGTCGTTGTAGGCTTAGTGACTGGAATATTGTTGTAGGATTTTTATTGTTTAAATGTAAAACCGGTTCATTTTTATTGTTCAAATCTATAAACGAATCCTAAACATAACATTCTAATTCATTGTAGGCTTTGATTAGTCATTGTAGGCTTAGTGACTGGAATATTGTTCCATTTTATTTAATTCATAAAACCGGTTCATTTTTATTGTTCAAATCTATAAACGAATCCTAAACATAACATTCTAATTCATATTCAAATACTTATTAATCCATAAATAAATATCTAAATATAGTATTTAGATTTTAAAAATTAATTCAAAACAATGTTGACTAATGTCTAACACGCTACTCTAATTATTGGTATACTACAAAAACGGAAGTTCACGGGTGATAACTTTTATGGTCACATATCGTACATTTTATAAAATATATGATATATGGTGTTGTTTGTTTAAAATATATACAATTTTTGTTCAATCACGGGTGATAAAAAATGGAACTTTCACACATTATCAGTTTTAAAAGTATATATACAATTGTTTAATAAAATATAAATATCCAACCCGTGAGTATTCACGGGTGATAACCTAGTTGTTTAATATATGCAAACCATGGTGGATCATGCAAGGGGTGGTGTAGCCTTCCATTTATGTTCCTACATGACAAATCATGTCCCAACTATGACCCTTACACCTTTTAGCCTACGTAGTTTCTTCCCGTATTTAAAATCTATTATTTTCTTGTGTAATCACCGCCAATTAATTCAAATATTATGTTTTCCTACGTCATACCAAATTAACAGTTTTAATATTATAATTATAATCGTTTATTTATAAATAATCTAAAGCTAATACTATTTAAACATTTTAATATATTATCTACAAAATACACATTCATCAATATCAATGAATTTTATCTACCTAAACTTTTTAAATATAATATTTATTCAATAGTTATATCAATTAATCTATCTATACCATATAAAGAAATCTTTATATAACTTTTTAAAAATAATATTTATTCGATCATAATTCTTGAATATTTGCATGACCATCTTTAAATTTATAATTAACTATGAGAGAGAAGCAAGAAAACAAATAAATAGATAAGATAATTAATATATTATTATCAGTTATCTTTGTCTTTTATCATTAAAATCTCTTCTAAAATTTTAAATCTAATATTATCAATAATTGACTTTTCATAATAAATATTTAGAAAAATAAATAATAAATATTTAGAAAAATAATTAAGACTGCCTCCTAGAACGCCATGTGTCCCTAACATGGTTTCTTTTATTATATGTATAGATATACTAAATCAAAAAGATAAAATAACAAAAGAACTTATAGAATTTATATATTTTTATTATCTAAATGAAAGGAAATTTTTAAGTTTATAACACAAAATGAAACGCATGTTGATGTTATTCTCAAATAAAGCTGATTTAATTGTTTCAACTTTTAAGCCCAAATATCATTTATTAAGTTTTGAATTGAGCCAGTAACTTAAAAAGGCCCATGTGTACACTTTTGTCTTATCGTCTTCATCATCTAAACCTAATAATAAACTGTCGTCACGCCTCACCGGCTAACCGGAGAAGGAAATTTCAGGCATGTACTCACGTTAACTTCTTTTCTTTTGATTTTCTTTCAACTAGAGCTATAGTTGAAGGGTCAAAGTATCAATAAACATCACCGTTAGATCTTGGTTCGGTATGAAATTTCATACTGGAGGGTGGTCGCAGGATCAACGGACCCTTCTGACCCCATGTAGTTCCGTCACTGCGTAAAGGTCCCCTTCCATGGGCCTGTAAACGAATCCTATAGGTGTATACTAGTCGTATTGAATGTGTTTTTTTACAACTTTTATATAATTGTCTATAGTTTTAACAAAGCTTTCTAAAAAAACATTTATTTTCAAAACTAAAAACATTCTTAAAAATTTATTTTGTAGTATAGATCTCATATAGGTTTCTTATACGCCTATAAGTGTACTATATATGTTTGGTACATGTATCTTATAGTGTACTATAGTATACTACAATATAGCTGACGTATAGATCCTTTATATTCTTATAGTGGCAGTATAGGTATAGTGTAGTATAGGTATAGTATAGTATATGTGTAGTATTGTATAGATGTAATATAGTATCGTATAGTATAGTGCATGTGTAGTATAGTATAGTTTAACATACTATAGTATAAGTGTAGTATTGTATCATATAATATTGTACTACATTGTATTGTGCCATTTAGTATCGTATAGTATCATATAGTCTATCATCGCATGGTATACTATGGTATGGGTGTAGTATAGTATAGTATAGTACAATATAGTATGGTATGGTATGGTATGGTATGGTATGGTATGGTATGGTATGGTATGGTATGGTATGGTATGGTATGGTATGGTATGGTATGGTATGGTATGGTATTGTATGGTATGGTATGGTATGGTATATGTAAGGCCCTGCTTCTTCGTACTTTCCATAATTAGAAAGCATCGCTTGTATTTCTATTTTTGGTAATCTTGTAGTCTTGTAATCGTCCTTTCGTTGTAATCGTTGTAAAATCCGAGAATTGGATCATGAATAAAATTCGTATTTCTTTAAATTTTTGTTATATATATATACATACTTGGTCATACATTTGAATTCATGAAACATTTGATACATTACTCGTAATTTTTGGAAACATGTGTTATACTTGCAGATTGTGTCATACGTGAAACATACGTCTCTTGAATGCATAAGTACTTATTTACGACCTTCATATACTTAATCATACTTCATTATACTTATTTTAGGCTAAACAAACCTTCTGCTATGCTTATATGTCATAATTACCCTTGAAACACTTAAAAACTTGCAAAAAGACACATGAGGGACCAAAAATGTCAACTATTAAAACACAAAACCACGTCTGACCCACCCTGGCGGCCCGCGACTCGCCTAGCTATGGGCTTCGCGGGCCGCAAGGCCTTCGAATCCGAGACCAGCCTTTCCAGCTTACGGGATTGGCTAATTTTGTTGGTTTTGTTGCATTCTAAGTGTGTTTTCTTCATTATTGACTCACCAACCCAACCCTAATCCATCCCCTATAAAACCCAACACTTCTCCAAGCATTTTCCACTTTGCAAACACTCTATAATCACTTAAGAGGTTTCTAAATGGAATATTTATCTTCCTACCTCCTACATGACTTCTAAGACATCCTTGTGATAATCTTGGACTAATGACCTATAATATAAACTATATAAGATATATAATACTTATATTAACCAAACTTTTGATGGTAACCTAATGGTTATTTGTCAAAATAGTAGGTTACACCACCTAAGAACATCATACTCATCTTGACTCTAATGGGCATTTTGACCCATTGAAACATTTAACACTTTAGAGTTTCATAGTGTCAAGAATGAGTATTTTGTGATTAGAGGGATGCTTTCTCATATGTTACTTTCCATATTCCTTATTGTTCCGAATCCTTAATCTTCCGTTATCCTCCAACACGCATACACCTTCGTTTCTTCGTGTAGAAGGACTTGGTGTTCCAACCTCCCACAACAACAACTCTCTCGCGGAGTAACAAGTGGAAAGCTTGCAAAACCGTGAGTATTCTCGAACCCTCTTTTCGTTTACCACTTTTTGGGGTGTAACATGTTTACCTATGAAACTTACACTTAAACTTTATTCGTAAATGCACAAACATTCCTATTACATGCTTGCATACTTGATTACTTGATACATTGAACTTGGGGTTATACGTTTTTTGTTAGACTTATCATTAGCTTCGATCGAGCCTATCCTTGACATATATAGCGCTATAGGATTAACGCACCACCCGTATACTTGAGGTTATGTCATGAGCTTATTGCGTTTCATCATTGGTTTGATTTGTTAAACACATGCTGACTTTAATGTTTATCTTGTATCAATAGCTTGCCATGAGGTATCGTTTAAACTCATTTTTATGCTATGTATGTATGAAAACTTGTATACTCGCCTTTGCTTTTGCATTGAACTTTATTTTAAACATGTTACAGGTTGAGGATGACGATGCTATGAAATTGAAGTAGCGATGATGCTTAGATGCACATATAGACACCATAGGTTTAATATGTTGTATCAATTTTTTTTTATTATTATGTTATGAACATGTTGTTATTTGAATTTCCATGTAATGTTTGACAATTTGATTTATGAAATGAAAACAGTTTTGATTTGAATATTGTCACAAATAGTGTTATGTGTGATGAGCAATCTTTCTTCGTCCCACTCTGATGATTCCGCCATTGGTTGGGGTGTGACAGATTGGTATCAAAGCCCTAACTATAGGGAATTAGGTAGAATTGCCATGTTCGACCTAGTCTATAGTAGGTACCTCATTTTTTACCATTCTTGTTTCATGCTTAAAATGTTATGCTTCCTACTTTGCTTCCTTCTTTTCTTTTGGTCTAAATACTTACAGTATGTCTTTCCTAAGACATTTTACACAATACACTTGAAGACTTGAAGACACTCTTTATACAAAAGAGACGAGTTTACCAAAATAGGCGTGAAACCCACAATTTGGTAAACGACTCTCATCCCGCTTATACCGTACAGATAATATCTCCATATCTTAAGTGCGAAAACAACTGCTCCCAATTCCAAGTCGTGTGTAGTGTAGTTCCTTTCGTGAACCTTAAGTTGGCGCGATGCGTAGGCAATGACCTTGTCACGTTGCATCAACATGCAGCCAAGTCCTTGGATGGAAGCATCGCAATAAACCACAAAATCATCTGTGCCTTCAGGCAATGAGAGGATAGGCACGCTACAAAGTCTGTCTTTTAAGTGCTGAAAAGCAGATTCCTGTGCATCACCCCAACGATAGGTGACACCTTTCTGAGTCAATGTAGTGAGAGGTTGCACAATTTTTGAGAAATCCTTGATAAGCCTTCTTTAATATCCTACCAAGCCCAAGAATTGGTGGATTTCCGTTGGTGTACAGGGTGCAGGCCAGTTCTTGATCGAGTCAACCTTGGATGGATCCACATGAATCCCATCCTTGTTTACCACATGGCCTAGAAAGTGGACTTCACGATGCCAGAAGTCACATTTCGAAAATTTGGCATACAACTGCTCGGTTCGAAGGAGTTCCAAAATAAGTCTCAGGTGTCGCTCGTGTTCCTCCTGACTCTTAGAATAGATCAGGATGTCATCGATGAATACAATGACAAACTTATCCAGGTAAGGCTTGCACACTCTGCTCATGAGATCCGTGAAGACTGCAGGTGCATTTGTCAGTCCAAAAGGCATAACCAGAAACTCGTAATGCCCATACCGAGTCCTGAATGCTGTATTAGAGACATCCTTGTCTCGGACTCTCGGTTGATGGTAGCCTGACCTCAGGTCAATCTTTGAGTAGAAGCTCGACCCTTGCAACTGGTCGAATAAGTCATCAATGCGTGGAAGAGGATACCGATTCTTCACGGTCACCTTGTTGAGTTTGCGGTAGTTAATACACATTCTGAAGGTACCGTCTTTCTTCTTCACGAATAACACTGGAGCTCCCCAAGGCGAAGAGCTAGGACGTATGAAACCCTTTTCCAAGAGTTCTTGTAGTTGTGTGGATAGTTCTTCAAGTTCTAATGGAGCTAGACGATAAGGTGCTCGAGCTATGGGCGCTGCTCCAGGACCTAGCTCGATTTGAAATTCAACTTGACGATGAGGCGAAAGACCAGGTAATTCCTCAGGAAATACCTCAGGAAGGTCACGTATAATAGGTATGTCTTCTATCTTCCTTTCTTCCGAGGATGTATCAGAAACGAGGGCTAGAATAGCAGTGTGGCCCTTGCGCAAACACTTCTGGGCCTTAAGGAAAGAGATGATGCCCACAACAGCACCACTCTTGTCGCCACGAATCACCAGGGGTTCCTTACCAGAACGAGGGATGCGAACAATCTTCTTGTTGCAAAGAATTTCCGCTTACTGGTGAGATAACCAATCCATCCTAATAACAACGTCGAAGCTACCAAGTACGATAGGAATAAGATCGATAGAGAAGGTCTGACCAGCTAAGACGAGGTTACAACCCTTAACTGTGTGTGTGCCCTTAAGACTTTCACCATTAGCTAGTTCTACAACATGTTTGGTGTTTTAAGGGTAATGGGGTACGTTTAAGCACCTGACTAACTCTTAGGAACACATATCTAACATCGACACCCGAATCAACTAAAATAGAAACAAAGAAATTGTTTGGTAGGGACTTACCGGCCACAACATTGGGGTTGTTTCTTTCTTCCTCTTGTCCATTCAAGAACTCATGCTCACCAGTCCTGCGGCTATCCTTATTATCTCCGTTAATGTTCCCGTTGCCCTGGTTGCCACTGTTGTCACGAATCTGTCTTATCTGCGGACAGTTCCTCTTGAGGTGCTTTTCAGCACCACATCGAAAACACCCCTTCTTACTACCCCACTGCTGCTGGTTCCGGTTTGCAGGATATAGGCTCCTGCAGTCTCTAGCCATGTGTCCCATCTTCTTGCACCGCTGGCAACACGATCCCGCACATGACCCGCTGTGGTGCCGTTGGCACTTGCGGCATCTCGGTTTATTCCCGAGGTATCCCCCCTGATTTTGGTAGTTCAGCCCCTGCTGTACTAGTTTCCTGTGCGGGTCCTGTCGTATAGAGCTAGGACCCTCACCTTGGTGATCACCCCAAATATGCTTGTTACTATTAAGAGTGTTTGCATTGGAAAAGTTACGCTTGGGCAACTTGCCCCCTTCCACCGCCTGATCGGTGAGCTGGTGCGCCAAACGAACGACTTGCTGGATTGTGGAAAGGTTGGCTGCAATTACAGACCCTTGGATTTCCGGGACTAAGCCTCTGAGGTATAGCTTGATTCGTTTAGATATGGGTTGGGACAAGTTAGGACATTAGGCAGCCAAGTCGTTGGACCTCTTTGTGTACGCCTCAATCTCTGATCCTTCCATATTCAACCCATAATACTCTATTTCAAGTTTCAGAATGTCGTCCAGGTGGCAAAATTCTTCCTTAATCAAATCCTTGAAGTCGCTCCAGAGGGTAGCATTCGCGTCTGCCAGCCCGAGCATCTGAACTTGTGCGTTCCACCAAGAACACGCTTTCCCTTGCAGCATGCTAGTAGCGTACTCTACTCGTTTGCTGGCAGGGCTTTCACTCTCTTCGAATGTATATTCGATTCTCCGGGTCCAGTGTAGAAGGCCAATTGCCCCTCCAGTGCCGTCGAGAGTGGGAGGTTTGCATTCCAAGAACGCCCTGAAGGTGCCCATGCGTGTTTGAGTGTGCATGGGTTGACTCCCTGTTTGGGTTGCTAAGGCTTCAGCGATCTGTTCGTTAATCAAGGCCATCAGCTGACCCTAAGTCAAGTTGAGACGCCCACTCATGATCTTCACATCGAGGGAAACACAGGTAAGAAAGGTGTAGCAAAGTGCGTAAGTGTGGAGTGACAGAAGAGAGCAAACACACAGGGTTTCAAGCAATAGTTGTTGCGCTAATTAAGCATACCATGATCAAATATACTACTTAAACTAACATGCAGGCAATACAAACATAACCCATATTACCTATAATGTTGAGTCTTGCACATGGAGCGAAGCGTCGTTGTGGATCGTTGAGCACTGTACAGGTTATAGTCTGGTTTTATCAAAAATCTTTTCCCCTTTTTAAAACCAAGTTTACTATAACCAATGGCTCTGATACCAATCTATCACACCCCCGAAATCCACACGCGGAGTATCACCGCTTGGAGGCGTGACATGACCAGGATCGAGCCACCAATCATATTGAACAACGTAATTAAGTAATTAAAACCAACCACAATATAATTGGTGACCTAAAAGTAACCAACTTAAGTTAACAGCGGAAGCATAATACGTGAAACTAAAACATAAGTTCGTGGTTCATGAGTTTAAAGACCCAAAACATAGGTTCCATAAGTTTATAAAGTTTAATTATTAAGTACGGGACATAACAGTCTGCATCCCACAACGACCTCCTCCTCGTGCAAGCTCCATAAGCATCTAGCGACCTATAAGGAATGTAACAACGAGTCAACAACAAAGTTGAGTGAGTTCACGGTTGGTTGTTTAGTTTTAAGTTGTTTCCGAAAACATGGTTTGTCTTTCGTTGGCTTATTTGCCGTGGGGGTTACCCCGTAGTTGAAAGTATGATTAACCAGTTTCTTCTTTATTACCCAAACCATATCCATAACCAGTGGGGGCTTCCCTATGTGAACCACTAGACCGTTAAGATATCGACAACTGACGAACAATATTTGTGCCCTACGTCAATGTCTATAATCATTGACAGTTTGCCATAGTCCATTAGTACACGCCCGTCCGAACGGCATGGTGTGAGGTTTGTTAAACCTAATAGCGCTATTAACTAATGACTCGCTCGCCATCGGCCTCGGCGATTAAGTCGATATGAAATGAGGGACTTAATGATAGAGTTTTGTCTAGTAAGTTTTAAGGTTGTTATCCTACCCAAGGAGGACGAACGTACGTATTCTACCCAAGGAGAATATACATGATTAATATTGGCATCCTACCCATAGAGGATGGCCGTACATATCCTACCCAAGGAGGATATGTAGATTCCGTTTAAATTCTTTAACCCATTCCCAACCACCGGGAATCCCATGCCTTAGAAAGTGTGTGAACTCACCTCGGTTTGCTCGGTTAGATTAATAACTCAAATAATCAGGAAATCAAGCACGTCCTAATAAGGTACAGATAACAATCAGTTTCTCATGCATAACACGTATCCTATGTACGGTTTATCTACTCATTACTTCTATAACATACCACACAATTCAAATGTCAAGTTACATCGTTAAGTTACATTATTTTACCCTAAAGTAATATAACTATTTCACAAAATAAACAAGTATCCACACAAGTGTTCTAGTATAAGATATATATTCTAAATATATATTTACCCATTTTTATTTACAAAAGCCAACCTCCGACACTTTGTATTTTGTTACAAAAATTATGGCGAAGTTTATATTCGAAACACAAGTTATAAAATATACTTGTAACGCTTGTTTAGAAAAATATTTTCTAAGTGTTGGAATTTTTAGAAAATTTCGCCAGAGTTACCTTTGTAAATGGAGGTGTCCATGCTATTAAGCATATCATTTTCTTTTCCAAAAATTATTCAACAATCATCAATCATTCATTAAACAATATTACATTCACCAAGTGTAAAAACAATGCACTCTACGTAGTAACATGAACTTGAGTTTGCATAAAAACACGTAGTAACTTGGTAAGGTGTTTAGGGGTCTTAGTTACCTTCCAAAGTGTATTCATTTCTTTAAAAATCGTTTTCTTAAAAGAGTTGAGTGTTTGCAACTTGTAAACGATCTTTAAAAAAATTAATCTTTCGAACTCTTCTTGTAAATAAAGGATTTCTACACTTATTTCATTTCCAAAAATGGTGCAAGTGTATGTAAAGTCATGGTTTTTCCAAAAGTCAATTCTCTAACTTGGTCTATTTACAAAAATCCTTTATAAAACTCGGATCTACATAATCATCAACTTATTTTGTTCACTTATTTTTCAAGAAATCTATTTCTTTCAAGTTCATGTTTAACTAGAAGGTGATTATTTCATGTATCACATAATCACCTTCCTAGTCTTGTTAAATCATGTTTCTAAACATCATTTAACAAGATCCATATGGTGATTAACATCACACAATCCAAGAATCATCATACAATCAACAACATATTCATAACAATATCCTTCTAACAACATTTCATCTTCATGTAAACTTTTATGTTCATGTTTCTTGTGTAACCCTTTTTGTGTTCTTGTTCTTTAGTGTTTTAAACATAATCATCATACTACAACTTTTAACCATAAAAATAAGATGATCAAGAGTTAAACAAGAACTTACTACTAGCACAAGGGCTAGGGAAGATTTCTAGTGAGAAAGATGATGAAAATGATGTGAGAAAGCAAGTAATGAAGCTCCTTGATGATCCACAAGCTTCAAACTTCTCAAAGCACCTCCTAACACATGAATGGAGCTTGGGAATGGATGAAGATGATGGTGATAAAGTGGTGGTGGTGGCGGTTCTAGTGAGGGCCGATAGGGGAGAGGGAGAGATGAGGGAGTTGGAGTGAAGTGGTGAATGAAATGATATGGTGATCTTAGTGCCCATACTTATAATCTTTTCATATAATATTTTGTCTAACATATCAAGTGACAATCAAATAATATCTAATAAAATATGAGAAGAGATCTAGGAAGTATGGTGTGGATTTATGTGGGTCCTCTTGTGACCGAAATTTGGCATGGGGGGGGGGGTTAATTGTAACATTTGATGGTTAGTAGGTAAAATGGTAGTTCAATTTCAAGTGTAAAGTTACATGTGTTTAGTTAGCAGATATCTAGTGGGTGTTATGGTGTTCGGGGATCATAACTAGCCAAGAAATAATTAGACAATGTTTCTTGCAATATTTTGGTGTCCCGGGTAATGTCCGGTTGTTCGGTTAGATACCGTTCCGTTAAAGTGCTAAGTTATTCCGTATAGTGTCTTTTATGTAACTTTTTATAACACTTTTAATTCCTAACACTTAGGAAAACATTCAGGACCATTTAGTAAATTTCCTGCACAATACTAGTATGTTAAAAGCACGTGTAAGTATGACCAGTAATTAGAAAGCAGTTAAATAATTCAACACAGTCATCAAGCACTTTAATTAACATTAATAAATCGTACGGATACATGTAATTATGAGGGTTGTCACAGAAATCCACATCTTAATGGTAAATTTCCAATTCAAACTCTAGTGGACCCTCGTAAAAGTGTCGAAATTACATTTTGACCCGACGAGTACCAACCACATTAGGGTACGAAATCGTCAAGTTAGGGGTGAAACCCGCACCTTGTCGATTAAGTCCCATTCCTTGATTTTCAATCTCACCAAAGTTTCGATTGTTTCAATCGATTAGAGACGTGTAGTAACTAGAAGGGTAAGATACCGTTAATCGCTTCTCGACGAGAGTATCTTACCTATAGGCCAAATCACGTTTCTCTAATTTGAAAGGAATTTCGATTCACTTTGGAATTGTCGACGTTTCTCTACCCGAAACAATCCCATGTTTTATGAGCCTCTCTTTTATGTGATTCAATTTATATGTGATTTTATACTTGTTACCTCATTCGTTTCAAAACCGTTACATAATTCGCACGTCTTGCGCAATCAAAAACAATAATAATTCCCGAAAAAAACTAAATTTATACTCTTGTACGCATTCATACGTGTTTATACTTGTCGAATACATGCGAATTATACATGATACGTGAACACTTACATGCTTATACATGCAAAAACCTTGTTTTGAAATTTATGATCAAGTCTCATCCTTTCCTTTTCGTTCGAACTTCTAGACGGAATCTTCAAGCTCATCAAAGAAGACCAAGTCAAAGAAAGGTTCCAACAAAGACTCCATCTCCAAACAAGAGTTAATTGGTCTCATTGCTGAACAAATGGCCGATCAGATGGCCCGAGTGATACTTGACATCGTGATCCGAATCCAAACCAACTCGGATTCGCCCCATGGTTCTGTTGATTCCAAGGTGGAGAAACCAAAGACACCCTTCCTTTTCAAGCAATTCATGTCTTGTAAACCCTTGGAGTTTACTGGAGAGGATGGTGCCACTGCACTACTCACCTGGTTCGACGCCATGGAGATCACGTTTCGTCAAAGTGGCTGTCCTGACGACTTACGCACCCAAAACACCACATGGGTGTTCCAATCAAGAGCTCTTGATTGGTGGACCTCTGAGCGAAGCACAAGAGGTGAGGATGCCGCCCACTGTTTACCATGGGCTGAATTAAAGAAGATTATGAGAGAAGAATTCTGTCCACCTCACGAGCTTAGGAAATTAGAGCATGAGTTCTGGCACCTTAAGAAAATCCCAGACGATAACGATGGTTTAACCCTCTGCTTCAAGCAACTTAGCATTCTTTGTCCTAGCCAAGTTGATACCCCTGAGAAATCCATCAACAAATACATCCACTGCCTACCCGATTCTTTCATGAACCTCGTGGAAACTGCTTGCCCAGCAACTATCGAGGAAACCTTTCTTTTAGCCGCTCTCCTTAACAGTAACCACGTCATGCGTAGAAATGTCGTGAAAGCTTCATTGAAAAACGCACACCAAGCCATCGCTGAACCCACCGAAACACCTCTACCACCAAGAAAAACCGAGGCAAGAAGCGAAAGGCTTCAAGCCAAAACTATGCGGTTATCACTCCGCCAAACCCTCAACCCTTGCAATCCATGCCTGCCATATCCAACGTTGAACCTCCACGCAAAGGTTACATTGGGACTCAACCCAAGTGTGGCCAATGCCAGTACCACCATCCTACCAACGTTCCGTGTCGCAAGTGCGCCAATTGTAATAGTTATGGGCACTTTTCTCAACACTGCCATAAACCACCTATGGCCAATCAGAATCAAGCTGTGGTAGCCCAAAACCCTGCCCCAAACCAAGCTCAACCTCAAGTTGCTCCTGTGCAAGCATGTTTTAAATGTGGCGACCTCAATCATCTCGCCAACGTGTGCCCTCAACGCAATCAGCAACAACAGCAGCAGCAACAGGCTCAACAACCAGCTCGAGGCCGAGCCTTTCTTCTCACTACTGCACAGGACCAAAACGCAAAAGACGTCATTATTGGTACGTTCCTTGTGAACCATGTTTATCTTCTTTGTTTATTTGATACTGGCGCCGATAAAAGTTTTGTATCGTTAGAATTCGAACCTTTGCTTAAGTGTATACGCTCTAAGTTGCAAGGATCTTTTGTTGTCGAAGTCGCTGATGGTAAAACCATCACTGTCCATTCCATTCTTTCTAAGTGTTCCATGATTCTCAACATCATACGTTTCACATTGACCTCATACCTATGCAAATGGGTAGTTTCGACGTCATAGTAGGCATGGACTAGCTTAGGTGAGTTCGTGCTGAAGTTGTTTGTTCTGAAAAGTTCATTCATCTTCCTCTTTCAAACGGTGATTCTCTTCACGTCTATGGCGAGAAACCTTCTCAAGGTCTCAAGCTTATGTCATGTATTCAAGCGAACAAATGCTTATGCAAGGGTACCTTCGCCTTTCTCACCCACATTATGGAAAAGAAGGACAAAGGCCCAAGCATGAGTGACGTTCCTGTTGTGCGTGATTTTCCCGACGTGTTTCCCGACGAACTTCCTGGTCCGCCTCCTGCTCGTTCTGTCGAATTTCGCATCGGTTTAGTGCCTTGCGCAACGCCTGGCGCTAAGTCTCCTTATTGTTTAGCACCCTCTGAGATGCAAGAGCTTTCGAGCCAACTTCAAGAGCTTCTTGATAAAGGCTTCATACGCCCTAGTACTTCTCCTTGGGGCGCTCCTGTTTTATCCGTCAAAAAGAAAGATGGGTCATTCCGTATGTGTATTGACTATCGTGAGCTCAACAAGCTTACTGTCAAAAACCGATACCCTCTTCCTCGTGTTGACGATCTCTTCCATCAATTGTAAGGCGCGACCTGCTTTTCAAAGATCGATCTTCGTTCTGGGTATCATCAACTTCCAGTCCTCGAAGAAGATATACCTAAGACCGCCTTTTGTATATGATATGGTCATTACGAGTTCTTGGTCATGCCTTTTGGTTTGACCAACGCACCTGCTGTTTCATGGATTTGATGAAACGCGTGTGCAAAGCGTACTTGGACCGTTTCGTGATCGTCTTCATCGATGATATTCTTATCTATTCTAAGACTCAAGGAGAACATGAGCAACACTTGCGACTTATCCTTCAGCTTCTGCGTACTGAACGTCTTTACGCCAAATTCTCTAAATGTGAATTTTGGTTAAAAGAAGTTCAATTCCTTGGTAACACTGTCAACGAACTTGGTATTCATGTTGACCCCGCTAAAATCAAAGCTGTGAAGAATTGGATTGCACCAAAGTCTCCATCCAAAATTCGTTCCTTCCTTGGTCTTGCTGGCTATTATCGTCATTTTATCACCAACTTCTCTAAAATCGTCGTCCCTTTAACTTCTTTGACTCAAAAAGAGAAACCTTTTGTTTGGGGTCCCGAACAAGAGGAATCTTTTCAAACTCTCGAGGACATGCTTTGTAATGCTCCTATCCTCGCGCTTCCTGATGGTAGGAGAACTACACTACTCACCACCTTGAACTTGGCGCAGTTGTTTTTGCTTTGAAGATTTGGCGACACTATCTTTATGGTACCAAGTGTGTGGCCTTCAGCGACCATAAGAGCCTTCAATATATCTTCAACCAAAAGGAACTGAACATGCATCAACGTCGTTGGGTGGAATTATTAAACGACTACGACTGCGAAATTCGCTACCATCCAGGTAAAGCAAATGTAGTAGCCGACGTGCTTAGTCGTAAAACTCATGTAAAGGGTATTCGTTGTCTCCAACTCATTAACAATCTTCAAAACCGTATTCGTGAAGCCCAATACGCCTCTGTCAATGAGGGTAGTCTCTCTATCAAGATACGAGGTGCTGTCGAAGATAATCTTGTGTCGAAATCCGATGGTATTCTATACTATCTCAATCGTATCTGGATTCCTAATCGTGATAACCTTCGAGACTTTCTGATGATGGAGGCACACAAATCGAGATATTCCATTCACCCTGGCGCTGATAAGATGTACCAAGATATGCGTGCATACTATTGGTGGCCTGGAATGAAGAAGGATATCGCCACCTTCGTTCCAAAATGTCTCACTTGTTCGAAGGTTAAAGCTGAACACCAACTTCCCTCTGGCTTGCTCGAACAACCAGAAATTCATGTCTGGAAATGGGAGAGCATCGCTATGGATTTTATCACTAAGCTCCTCGTACTTCCTCTGGTCATGACAGTATTTTGGTGATCCTTGATCGATTGACCAAATCAGCTCTTTTTCTCCCCATTCGTGAAGATTTCAAAGTCGAGAAATTGGCTAGAATCAATACTGATGAGATCATTTGTCGTCATGGTATCCCCATTGACATCATTTCCAATCGTGATGGTCGCTTTACGTCCCGTCTTTGGCAAGCTTTCCAATCTGCTATGGGTATCGTTCTTAACCTTAGCACCGCTTTCCATCCTCAGTCAGACGGTCAAACCGAGCGTACTATCCAAACTTTAGAGGATATGCTTCGTTCATGCGTAATCGATTTTGGTGGCAATTGGGATTCACACTTGCCTTTGATCGAATTCTCGTACAACAATAGTTATCACGCGAGTATTCAAATGGCACCCTTCGAAGCATTGTATGGTCGCAAGTGTCGTTCGCCAATTTGTTGGCACAAGATTGGTGAAGTTCAAATCACTGGTCCTGAGCTTATACAAGTGACAACAGACAAGATTTTACAGGTTCGAGACAATTTACTGAAAGCCAGGAGCCGACAATAGAGTTACTCCGACAAGCGTCGCAAGCCTTTGGAATTCGAGATAGGTGATTTCGTACTTCTCAAGGTATCCCCTTGGAAGGGTGTGGTTCGATTTGGTAAGAAATGGAAACTCGTACCTCGCTACATTGGTCCTTTCAAGATTCTCAAAAGGATTGACGAGGTTGCTTATCGACTAGACCTAGCTGAAGAACTCAACAACGTTCATCCTGTCTTCCATGTTTCAAACTTAAAGAAGTGTCTAGCTGATAAAGGACTTCAAGTTCCACTCGAAGATCTTCAAATCAACGAAACACTACACTTCGTGGAGAAACCTGTTGAAATCATGGACCGAGGAGTCAAACAATTAAGGCGCAATCGAATTCCTATCGTCAAGGTTCGATGGGAAGAAACATGGCGCTGAGTTTACTTGGGAACTCAAAAGTGAGATGAAGACTAACTATCCGCAACTTTTCGTTACTTCTTCCTAAATTTCGGGAGGAAATTTCCTAAAGGAGGGGAGACTGTAACGCCCTGCTTCTTCGTACTTTCCATAATTAGAAAGCATCGCTTGTATTTCTATTTTTGGTAATCTTGTAGTCTTGTAATCATCCTTTCGTTGTAATCGTTGTAAAATCCGAGACTTGGATCATGAATAAAATTCGAATTTCTTTAAATTTGTGTTATGCATATTCATACCTGATCATACATTTGAATTCATGAAACATTTGATACATTACTCGTAATTCTTGGAAACATGTGTTATACTTGCAAATTGTGTCATACGTGAAATATACGTCTCTTGAATGCATGAGGTACTTATTTACGACCTTCATATACTAATCATACTTCATTATATTTATTTTAGTCTAAACAAACCTTATACTATGCTTATATGTCATAATTACCCTTGAAACACTTAAAAACTTGCAAAAAGAAACATGAGGGGCCAAAAATGTCAACTATTAAAACACAAAACCATGTCTGACCCACCCTGGCGGCCTGCGACTCACCTGGCTATGGGCTTTGCGGCCCGCGGGGCCTTCGAATCCGAGACCAGCCTTTCCAGCTTACGGGATTGGCTGATTTTGTTGGTTTTCTTGCATTCTAAGTGTGTTTTCTTCATTAATGACTCACCAACCCAACCCTAATCCAACCCTTACAAAACCCAACACTTCTCCAAGCATTTTCCACTTTGCAAACACTCTATAATCACTCTTAATCACTCAAAAACGTAGCTGAATTCAGGAGCAAAGACAGATTCAAATCAACTCACTAAAGTGAGCATATCTTCCTCATTTCTTAATCTTTTTCAATGATTCTTCTTCCTAAACACTTGGAACAACCTTAGGTATGTTTCCAACAGGTTTTCATGGAAAACCAAGGCTGGAACATCACCATATAAGGCTCCAAACTTTCTGTTTTGATTAAACATTACTAAACTTGCTTGAACTTGAGTTATCTCATACACATTCCTATGTCCCTATGCTCATAATCACTTCTATGGTTAGTTGGGCTCAAAAACAAGGTTGTGACATAAAATCCAGAGGTTTAAATCCTCATAAACATTCTGTTTTGACAAGGTTTTAGCCTACAAGTGATGAACAAGCTTAAAGCTTAAAGCTTGAAGTTGTGTGATTACTTGGATTAGCTTGGGCTATCCTACCTTCAATCCACACATCACTTGATGTTTTCTTAGTTAGATATTATGTATTTCCATTCCTTATTGTATGTATGTCTATGACCATCCTTGTTGTCTTATGACAACTTGTGTATTGGTGACAACTTAAGAGGTTCCTAAATGGAAGATTTATCTTCCTACCTCATACATGACTTCTATGACATCCTTATGATAATCTTGGACTAATGACCTATAATATAACCTATATAAGATATATAATACTTATAATAACCAAACTTTTGATGGTAAACTAATGGTTATTTGTCAAAATAGTAGGTTACACCACCTAAGAACATCATACTCGTCACGACTCTAATGGGCATTTTGACCCATGAAAACTTTTAACTCTTTAGAGTTTCATAGTGTCAAGAATGAGTATTTTGTGATTAGATGGTTACTTTCTCATATGTTACTTTCCATATTCCTTATTGTTCCGAATCCTTTAATCTCCTGTTATCCTCCAACACTCATACACCTTCGTTTCTTCGTGTAGAAGGACTTGGTGTTCCAACCTCCCACAACAACAACTCTCTCGTGGAGTAACAATTGGAAAGCTTGCAAAACCGTGAGTATAGTCGAACCCTCTTTTCGTTTACCACTTTTTGGGGTGTAACATGTTTACCTATGAAACTTACACTTAAACTTTATTCGTAAATGCACAAATATTCCTATTACATGCTTGCATACTTGATTACTTGATACATTGAACTTGGTGTTGTGGGTGAAATTCTGAGCCTATATCCTGGATAATATCTTGAATTATATCTTGACTGTATGATAAATATCCCTACTCAGGATGCTGACTCAGGATATTGGTAACATCCTGGTGTGGTATCCTGAGGATTACTAACGGATTATGTGTAGGAGTACGAGCTCAAGTTTGCAACGTTCATGAAGACCTCTTCTCCTGAAGTCTCGGTCCAAGTTGTTCGAAGAAAGACGTTGAGGCCGCTTTACTTGGTGTCCAACGTTAACTAAAGAATATTCGATGACATCCCCCATTTGTAGGAGATTTTGTTTTCATTTCTTAGCTATAGATAGACGGATTTATCAGATTGAATAGGACACAACACTCACTGCTCTCAAACACTTCTACTCTCTCGCAATTCTCACTTTCTGAAAAAGCATTGTAATACTTAGTAGCGATCTGGTCAATATCCTGCACCGTATCCTGACATTTGAAGTAATAAGAAGAACAAGGCAGCTGCGATTGTCAGCTCCCGAGGTTTTGTGCCGGCGATCTAGATTGATCAAGGGCTTTCCTCGTACATCTCGTGTCACCCTTTACTTTCTGCTCATTGTTTGATTATAGATATAGCTCAATATCCTGAGCTATATCCTGAACACTGTTGTTGCAAACAACCAACTCAGCATATTTTTAACACACATTCTTAGCACACTACCTCACTTAACTAATTTGATCACTAGATTGCTTAGGTAATTTTTGACCAAAACAATTTGGCGCCCACCGTGGGGCAAGTGGTGCTATTTCTACTAAAAGCTTTTGCAAAATCATTACTTGGTTTTCTATTTTCAAAATTTTTTGCCACATTATTTTCAATGGCCTCAAGATCAAACATGAGCTCCTCCACCGCGTCTGCTACAACCTCTGCAACAATTGGTTCGGTGCTTCCACCACCTCCTCCAAGGACGCAAGCCTCTTCACAACCTCAGGATATTATCCCTACTCGGAGTGTTTAGGGATCTGCTTCTGTTTTAGCCTCTAATGATGAAATTATAACTTTATTTGGTAGTATACAGGAACAGATGAAGCAACAGCAGGAGACCAACCAAATGCTGATGAGAGAGATACAACTCTTGAAATCCAGCTCAAGCAGGCCCGCTGAGGATACTGTCACTCACTTGCAACCCAGGGCTTTAAACTTCAGTTCTGCAGTATATACTGAGGATAACAAGGCGAATATTGTGCCTAGCCATTCCCAAAGTCATATTCCTGAGATACCCTCATCGGTTAGGGTGTCAACTGTGAGAAGTTCAGGATATGCTTCAGGATATGGCGAGAATCCTCAGACTGGTAACGTATCTAATAATAATAATGCTCTTGCTACTAATGGTATTGGATCTTTGCAGGATGCAGGTATGACATCAGCACTTTCCAGGGAGCTTCAAAAGTTAAAGGACATGATATCCAGTGTACCTGGAGTAGTCCAGCCGATCCCAGAATTGCCACAAGATATCTCGGTTTGCACATCCTATATGTGATGCTGAGATCCCAAAAAGATTTCAAACCCCCAACATGAAGCTCTATGACGGAACCATGGATCCTGAGGAGCATATTGCCCAGTATAGGGAAAGGATGGAAATCAACCCTATCCCTCCAGATCTCAAGGAAGCATGCCTCTGCAAGGGTTTTGGTTCTACCTTAACAAGATCGGCCTTAAATTGGCTCTTAAACGTTCCTCCTCATTCGATTACATCGTTTGCTCATTTAGTGAATTTATTTAATAGTCAATTTTCTTACAGTCGAAGTTTTGAAAAACTAACCAGTGATCTCTACAGGATAACTCAGGGACCTCAGGAATCCTTGAGAGATTATGTAAACAAGTTTAGCCGGGAATCCCTAGATATCCCGCATCTTGATGTTGCAACAGCTTTGCAGGCTTTCAAGATGGGGTTGCAAAAAGATTCTCAATTTTACCAGGATCTTATAATGAACCCTTGCAGGAACCTGGATGAAGCTCGGAACAGGGCTTTAAGATATATTCGACTGGAGGATGACAAAAAGATGCAAGAGAGGATGAATTCATCCACAACCTATGAGTCAACCAACAGGAAATCAGAATCCTCGTACAAACCATATCGCTCTAAGCCATATGGCAGAAATGACAGCAAGAAAGTGAATGCTGTTAAAGACGAGGATCCTGAATTATCCGAATATTGTTTTTCTGTTAACATACCTGAACTGATGTATGCTATGCAAGGTTTAGGAGACAAAGCAAGGTGGCCCCGCAAGAATCAACAAAAAGCTGATTGGAAGGATAAGTCCAAATGGTGTGCCTTCCATGAGGATTTCGGACATGTTACTGAGGATTGCATTGCTCTGAGGAAAGAAATAAGCTATCTTCTGAGCAAGGGATATCTGAAGGATCTCTCCTGGGAAGAAAGAAGAAAAAGGGTCAGGATACTGAGAAGGATTCTGAACGAGCAGCATCACCTCCTGCGGATGCCAAGATAATTAACTTTATTTCAGGAGGATCCGACATTTGTGGGACTTCATATTCTGTAGCCAAGAGACATGCAAAGGAGGCTAAGGCCGAAAGAGGAGATAAGCCAACCAGGATAACGACCCTCACGACTGATAAAGTGATCACCTTCGACAGTGATGACAGGGACACTATCCAGGATCCTCACCATGATGCTCTGGTAATAACGTTATATGTGGCTAACCATTTTGTACGCAAGATACTGGTGGATAATGGCAGCTCCGTCAACATAATTCAACTAGAGACATTGAAGAGGATGAATGTATCCCCGATGGATATCACTTCAAAGTCCACTGTACATGTTGGGTTCAGTGGAGAAGCTAGGAATACCGTGGGAGAGATAAAGTTACCAGTATATGTTGAAGGGGTCAACTCAATGCAACGCTTTTGTGTGATGGACTCCTTATCCTGCTATAATATTATATTGGGTAGGCTGTGGATCCATGATATGAAAGCTGTGCCGTCAACCTATCATCAATGCATCAAGATCCCTACTCCTTGGGGGGTTGTCAATGTTGATAGTGATCAACAGGAGGCAAAGGAGTGTTACTCATCCTCGATGAAATCCTCAACCAAGCCTAATGCAGCATAGCAATTAAAGATGCGGGCCCAGGATATCATGGAGGCTTCAGAACAGGATGTTAAGAAAATTATCCTAGACCAGGATAATCCAGATATCTCGGTGCTCGTAGGAACGAATATCCCTCAGCGTTCCAACCTTGCTTTTTCTCCGATTTCTCGCAATTCCGGTAAGATCTCAACCTAAATCTTGTACATCTTTGATCTACAATCGATTCTACACCTTTCTATCTTTTGAATCTTAACTTTTAATCGTGAAATCACTAGATTTGAGGTGTTCTTGGATGATGTCATCATGGTGTTCTTGAAGAACTTCATGTTTTGACCTCAATCCACTAAGAACAACTTAGATCTAACCGATTTCCACATAAACAAACAAAGATCTTCCATGAGATCTAAACATATTCACGGTGAAAGGGATTGAGAGAAGGTTTTCCAACTTTCTTTCAACTCTTTTACACTCAATGCACCAAAACCCTTTGAGTCGGAGCTTGTACCGACCTCCTACTCATTCATGTGGTTGTGTTGGTCCAAGATCTGGATTCTATCCAAGAGGTTTACCGTTTTCGGGTTAAACATGTGACAGCCGTCAATTATCCGCATTCGAAACCCGACCCGATTTTATATTCGGATCTTATTTTCAACTAGTCACAAAAATATCCTATATAAAAAAAAACATTATTATTTGCAAATAATTATACATATAAACATATGTAAAAATATTACCTTTAGCTTTAAGTTGATTTTATAAACATTATGATTCATAATGTCTTTCTGTTCTTTTCATTGTACTTTATAAAATACATTATATAGATTTACTAAAGTTGAATAAAATATACAAGTTTTACAAAAAGAGAAACAAAATTTAATCTGATTTGAATAAGTTTTCTAAGAATGGGGACTATTGAAACAAAGTTTAGTCTGATCGAAATGGAAAATTCTTTTAATAAACTTAACGGGCAGCGCTTTTTCATCATCCCTGTCGAGAACGTTTTTTGACCGGTTCCGGCCGTTACAACTTTTCCAGCAACTTCTGAGCTGACCTTTCAATTCTATGACGTCTATTAAGCTCCGGTAACTACAATTAACCCATTTCCAAATGTAAATGAATGAATTAAATGCGCTATCAATTAATCAAGGGATCTGGATTTCAACCACCATTAAAACTGAAACTTATTGGCTTTGGGAAATGGTTTCAGACCTGGGATCTGTGTAATTTACCCTCGAACCTTTTCCTCTCGTTTACCCTCGCGTTGTTTCTACGAAGATGGCACCTGCGCACCATCGGAACCCCACCGGAAAACATCGGACCTCCGGCAACGCCTCATCACCGTCCATTCGTTCGCTTAGTCGGTAATTCTTGAGCATTTGTTTTAAATTCTGCATTTTGATCTTTAGTTCTTTGATTTCAGTTTATTAGAGACGAATTAGTCATTTGATATTTTTTTGGATATTGAGGATCAGTTAACTAACTTTTTGAAATGCAGGATGTCAACATTCGCATGGAAGCATGAGGATATAACAGGTATTTCCAAAGATATTATCACTCACAAGCTTGGAATTGACAGGACGTTCAAGCCTATTCAACAAAAGAGAAGGAAGTTTGCTCCTGAACGAAAAGCAATTATTCAAGAGGAAGTTGAAAGATTATTGAAATCCAAGATGATCAGGGAGGTCAAATTTCCAAGATGGCTAGCGAATGTAGTTGTGGTGCAGAAGAAAAATGGGAAATGGAGAGTTTGTGTAGATTACACAGACTTGAACAAAGCTTGTCCCAAAGACCCATTTCCTCTTCCTCATATTGACTCCATGGTAGATGCTACTGCCAGCCATGAGATGTTAACCTTCATGGATGCATCCTTAGGATTACAGCAGATCCAAATGGAACCTTCGGACCAGGAGGATAGTGCTTTCATGACACCAACAGGTATTTATTGTTATATTGCTATGCCTTTTGGTTTGAAAAATGCAGGTGCAACATACCAAATATTGGTAAACATGATGTTTAAAGACAAGCTGGGGGACACCATGGAAGTGTACATCGATGACATGGTAGTGAAATCTAAGAAGGCTGAGGATCACCTCCGGGATATAAAGGGAGCATTTGATATCCTGGATCAATATAACATGAAGCTAAATCCTGCCAGGTGCCATTTTGGAGTGGGGGCAGGAAAGTTTTTAGGATATATGGTGACTAAAAGAGGGATAGAAGCAAGCCCAGAACAGATCAAAGCTATTTGGGAATATCAAGTCACCTGCCAACATGAAAGATGTACAAAGACTGACGGGACGAGTAGCAGGATTAAACAGATTTATCTCAAGATCCTCAGAAAAATGCAAGGAATTCTATGATATCCTAAAGAAAAATAAGAAATTCAAATGGGGAGAGAAGCATGAAGTAGCCTTGCAGGATTTGAAGCAGTATCTTTCAACCTCACCTCTATTGATGAAGCCTGAGGATGGTGAGCCATTATCCCTGTATCTTGCAGTATCAGGGAATGCAGTAAGTGTTGTCCTTGTAAAGGATCATGAAGTTAAAGGTGAGAAGTTAATCGAGTATCTCGAAATTCTCAAAAAATTAGCAGGATATTTCGATGTTTTTACGCTTGAACAGGTACCGAGGGAAGATAATGCTGAAGCAGATGCCTTGGCGAACCTAGGATCATCAGTCAGGATACCTGAAGGAACCCAAATACCAATACTTCATATCCCACATCCTGCTGTGGATCTTTTCAAGATTCAGGATAAGGAGGTAACAAGCATTCAGGATCCTGGTCATGGTCCTGATGAGGATCCTAAGTCCTGGACGGCTCCAGTCATGAAATATCTTAAGGAAGGACACATCCCAAAGGATGAAAATCCTAAGGCCTTTAGAATGAAGGTATCACGATTCACTATTATAAATGATGTTTTGTACAAGAAATCTCTTGCAGGACCATACCTGAGGTGCTTGGAGGATCCTGAAACTAAAGAAGTGCTTCAGGATATACACGAAGGGGATTATGGTAACCATACTGGGGGCATATCTTTATTTTCAAAGGTATTAAGAACATGATACTAATGGCCGACAATGAAGAAAGATGCTGCAGAATATGCTCGAAGATGTGATGCATGTCAAAAGCACAGTAACATATTACATCAACATGCTGAACCACTTTATCATGTTGCTTCCCCTTGGTAATTCATGAAGTGGGGGTTAGACATAGTAGAAAAATTACCAAAAGCTCCAGGAGGAAAAGTCTTTATGCTGGCAATGACTGACTATTTTTCTAAATGGGTTGAAGCTTAAGCATTTGTTCAAGTTAGAGACCAAGAAGTAGTATCCTTCATAAAAAGGAATATCCTGACCAGGTTTGGGGTACCCGCCGAGATTATTTGTGGCAATGGTTCTCAGTTTATAAGTAAGAGGACTACTGACTTTTGCAAGAGTTGGGGAATCAAAATGATCACATCTACTCCAGTACATCCTCAAGCAAACAGATAAGCAGAATCCTCGAACAAGATAATTGTCAACAACTTGAAGAAGAGGCTAGGAGCTAAGAAAGGAAGATGTGCAGAAGAATTACCCTTTGTTTTGTGGGCTGATAGAACAACAATAAAGAGTGCAACTGGCCAAACTACATTCTCCTTAGTATTTGGAGCAGAAGCGGTGATCCCAACAGAAATGGTGATACCTACAACGAGATCTAACCTCCGGGATCCTGAGCAGAATCCTGAAGCTTTGTGCCAGGAATTGGATACTGTGGATGAGACAAGAGATGCAGCGAAGCTGAGGATGGCAGCATATCAACAGAGGATATCCAGAGCCTATAACAAAAATATAAGGACTAGAAGGTTTCAAGTTGGGGATTGGGTGTTAAGAAAGGCTTTTCAGAATACTACTAATCCTGCCGATGGAAAGTTGGCTCCAAAGTGGGAAGGACCATATGAGGTTGAATCGGAATATGGGAAAGGAGCATACCGACTCAAGAATATGGAGGGGGATATGCTACCAAGATCCTGGAATGCTATACACTTAAAAGCTCTATTTCAAGTGAGTTTAGAATTTAATTTCTAACTCAGGATGGTATGGATTCTATCTCTTTTAAATATATTCGAATTTATTTAATATTTTGAACCCAATACTGACTTAATCATCGGAGGGGTGTTAGCCAAGCTAACACCCACCTTAGTGTAGGATCGTTGTGAGACCCAAACGAGTCGTTCAGAAGAGATCTCGTCCAATACGAAAGGCAGAATCAGATGTATCGGAGTTATTCCAGCTGATTTACCCAAAGAATCACTTTAATTGTCTCTTGTATTGATATCAGATTGTTTTACAATGCCGGAGACACTTCGGCAGAGCTTCGCTACCGGAAACCAAACCTTTTAAATGAAAGACTCAAGACACATATATATAGGCATGGCACTTCGCACGGAATGGACTCATGCGATCTGGCCATTATCAGTTCGTACGAACTGGCCTAGCTAGTTCGTGCGAACTGGACAATCTCCTCTAAAATTCTATTTTCTCGTACAACGTGACCTAGTCTATCATTCTAAATACAAGACTCGATACAAGACGAAGTCGACAGACATATGCACCAACAGACACCCCCTTGGATGTTGACGAAGTCTTTGGTGTCGAGTCTTCAGAATGACAAGTCTTCAGTCTTGATCAGTCTACTTGTTGTTAGGGGAGGATTTCTTAATGACCTGTGATCCTCAATTATTATCCTGTTTGGTGATCCTTATTTCTGTGTCAATTAGTGATCCTCAGAAGTGCTTCAGGATCAGGATCATGGATCATCCTAAGGATCCTTTTACTAATGATTGTCTACTTTAAACTCGGTATTATTTTGCAGGAGTACCAGCTTGGACTTAGTCTTGGCAACGTTCCTGGAGAATATTCCACGTTTATTCCGCACGTGCTTGGCTGGAAGTGGACGTTATGGAGTCGTGGAAGACTTGCATGATTTGCGGAATGTTAGTTAGTGTAGTTATTTTTCTATTTTAAAGGGGTAGCGAGCTAATTAGAAAAGACTAGGCTATTTTTTGGCTACACACCCTCGTGCAACAGCTCTCACCAGCTCTCAGCAAAACACTTAGCAATTTCACACATTATTTACACAATACACTATAGTGATCCTTGTATTTAGCTCGCTATCATCCGAAGTTGTAAGACGATTGTTTTGGTCAAAAATCACACAAGGATAATGCAACCAAACTCTCTGTAACGGGGAATGATGCTTGAAATGATGAATAAAGATAAGGATCACTTAAATGTAAATTGCACAAGTGACACAAGGATTTATACGAGGAAAAAGCCCTTGATCAATGAATGATCTCCGGCATAAAAAACCTCGGGTGATGGAAACTACCGATCCCCAAGTTCAAATATAATAAATAATCTTTACAACTTCGGATAGTAACGAGCTAGGTACAAGGATCACTATCGTGTAGTATGCTAGAGCATGTAAGAAATGTGTCGTCCTCTGCCAAATGCTCGAGGGTGCAGTTTATGTAAGTGTGTGTGCTTGAATTTAGGCAAGTCACCTAACTACTAGCTCGTTACCCCTTTTAGAAATAGAAGTAAATTTAGCCTAACAAACTATCCGTAATTTGTGCTAGGTTTCCATATTCTCCACAACGTCTATTTCCGGTTATACATGTGCGAAATTAGTGTGGAAGATTCCTTAATAACGTTGCCAAGACCAGGTCCAACTCGTAATTCCTGCAAAACAACATGAAATTCAAAGAGAACAATTGTTAGTATGAGGATCCTCGGGATGATCCATGACCCTGACCCTGGAGCTCTTCTGAGGATCACTACCTGCCACAGAAACAAGGATCACTGTTAGGATATCATGTAAGGATCACAGGTCATTAAAAATCCTGCCCTAACAATTGCCCCCAAAATATAAGGAGTAATTGTGAAACGTTGACGACTTATATTTTGCTGATCTTATCTGTAACTAACTCAACGGATATATAGCCGTTGTAAACGAACTATCCGTTGCAATCCTGACGTCACGGAGGTGACAGCCCTGCACAAATCATGATTATAAATAGAGATAGGGATAGGATCGTTTGCATTTAAAATCAAGAACTTCTCCCTTTATAACCGCATTCAGAGGATTTGAACAGGTATTCTCCCCTTCATCTTCTTTCTTGCTTGCTCTGTTTTTCTTCTCGTATCTATTTCGTTCAAAAATGTTGCTCCGGAATTCCCCTGCCAAGGGTCTTCAGAAGGAAAGCCCCTTCAAGAGTCAAGGGATCATTACAGACTCTGCTAAAGAACGCTGTATCTTCACTGATCCTCAAATTGACAAGATTTGGTGCTGTTTTCCTGCAAATACTGTGTTCAAACCCCATGATCCTTCTGCCCTGAGCGATCACACTTCTGATTCATGGGTTGCTTTCACTGTGACCCCGTTTTCCATAGGTTACATGTATCCCTTTCCAGCCTTCACCAAATCCTTCTTCTCCTTGACCGGCATATCTTACATTCAGGCCATGCCGATGATCTGGAGGGTTTTGTATACCCTTGAGAGGATCATCGAGCAAGAGGGGATAGACTTAGGCATGGCCGAGTTAGGTGAGCTGTATGATCTGACCACCTTTGGTTCCCATCATTATCTGTTCAAACGTAGACCTGGGGAGGAGCATCCGATCTTCAAGGCTACCAAGAATGATACTAACTGGAAGCGGCGGTTCTTTTTTGTGAGGAGAGATACCATCCCTGATGGGAAGGATTTACCCAAGAAATGGGCTACCCATGGTAGGATAGAGGATCCTGGGAAGGATCACCGTAGAACTTATCCTTTAGTATAAGGATCACTGACATTCTTTTGTTTTCTTGTTGTGCAGCTATCTCCGTTTCACATCTTAGGTTGACTCCTGCTGCAAAAGAGAGTCTCTTGTCCTTCAAGAAGCTTGATCCTGAAATAAGAACTTTTAAGATTACCACCCAGGATTCTCAGGAAGTATCCTCTGCTTCTGTCACAATGTCAAGTAAGTATCCTTATTTAAAGAGTAATTATATACTGGAATTCAAATTAAGTTAAAATACTTATCTTGTTTTGGTTGTGTAGGTGCTGGAAAATCCACCAAGTCTGCCTCGAAGTTCAGCATCACCGATCTCACCAATGTCAGATCTTCTAAGAAGAAGACTCCTGCTGCTAGCCCAACTGCTTCAGTCCCTAAAGCACCCCTCAGAGAAAAGGGAGGCAAGAAGAGAAAGACCTCCGAGGCTGAGGATCTGCAAGGCCTTCCCTTGATCCGCCAACAGTTCCTAGAGTACTTTAATGAGGTAAGGATCACTGTCCCAACTTATATATCCTACTCGTTTTGAGGATCACTTGGTTCTGATGTTATCCCTTGTCTTCCTTGCAGAAATTTGCTGAGATAGAGACCTATGTTGGCCACGTTGAGGATCAGGATAGCAAGATCGCTGATCTTCAACAAGTTGTTGTGCTGAAAGACCTCAAGATAGCCGATCTTCAGAAGGAGCTCCAGGCCACCAAGAATGATGCTGCCAAGATGCTGATCAACTTTGACTATGAGAAGCACGAGATCACCCAGGATGCTAAGGTTTCTGCCGCCATAGCAATGTACAAGATCCAGCTGCAAATGGCCATGGAAGCTCAGGATCTTGCTTTTGACAAGAGCACCTGGGATGTGGAGGGCTGGAAAGCAAGGCTGGCTGAACTGGAGGACGATGAAGAGGCTGAGGAGATCTTGACGCTTGAGGCTGGAGGCAGTGGCAAGGATCAGGGTGGTGAGGCAAGTGGAGCTGGTGGTGATGATGCATCGAAGGATTAAGCTGCAGGATTGGGCGATGAAGGAAATTTCTAGACATAGCCGGAGCCCAATTTTTTGTTTGTTTGTTTGGTGGTTGTTTGAACAATTTATGGTCTGTACTTATGAACAATAGTTTTACGGTTAAGGATCAAGGATCCTTCAGACGATAAGTAGGATTGCATATGGTGGAGGGATCCTCTGTTTGGGGGATGAAACCATTGTGATCCTGCCGCCTTTACTTTCCTGCACAACTTGAAAACTATTATCATGGACACCCTTTATCTACCCCAGTGGACGGGCCATGTATTGCTGGTAGATGCTCGGGGTAGGTAATTTTGACAACCTATGAAGGTTAGTCTTTATGCTTAATAAATAAAATCTTAACTTTTGTCGCTTATCCTATGTTGTTATCCTTTAAGTTCTTTTAATTTTTAATTGTCTTGATGTATACTTATTAAATAGGTTACTTTGAATAACTCGGATTGAAAGCATTTAGGATATGATCCATGATCAAATATCCTATAGTTGAAAAATCCCAAAAAGTAGTGTATGTTTTAAGGATCATATGTTCAGTTGTCAAAGTATAAGGGTTATTCAAATAAACAATGAATAAGATAAAAATAGTTAAGGATCATACCTGAGGATCCAAGTTAGGATCCTAACCATAATCAGGATAACTATAAGATAAACCTTAGAGAGAAATAAGGATCAGGGATCCTTAGTTGTTTAACTTCAAGGACCTAAAATAGAGCATAACTTGGGACTAAGCCAATATAAGATAAGAGTTAGTAACTGGGGACAAGCCCAAGGATAACTGGGGACAAGCCCAAGGATAACTGGGGACAAGCCCAAGGATAACTGGGGACAAGCCCAAGGATAACTGGGGACAAGCCCAAGGATAACTGGGGACAAGCCCAAGGATCGTATGTAAACTGGAGTATGGCCCTTACTGGCGACTATCCAAACTTAGTGACATAATAATGCCAAAACCTTAGCTAACGTGAAAACGTTAGAAACCTTAGGAACGGATGTATGGTACGTCTACCATTATACGTAGGATCCTAGGTATAGCCAGTACAATGGAATTATCAGCCCTTAAAGCGAGTACTGGTCCCAAAGACTTGAACTATACCAGGATCATCGTGCGCTACAGGCGAAACTGGGGACAAGCCCAAGGATAACTGGGGACAAGCCCAAACAACTGGGGTTAAACCCAAGGATCTGAATTGCTTCTGAAGATTATCAACAATATGCTAAGGATACCTGGACTATCAAAACTCGAAATCTTGTGAGAGAAGGATAAAGGATACATGATCCTTATCCTTAAATAAGAAAATGAAATAGTTCAAGATTAGGATATTACCAGAGTAAGGATCATTTGTGCCAGGAGGATCCTGCTCACATGAAATATTTCTTCAAGTGGACAGCATTCCAGGCTCTTGGTAGCAAATCACCTTCCATAGTTAGCAATCTATATGCCCTCTTTCCTGCTTCAGCTTCAATCAAATAAGGGCCTTCCCATTTTGGTGCCAATTTTCCATCAGCAGGATTGGTGGTATTCTGGAATGCTTTTCTCAATACCATATCCCCAACTTGGAATTTCCTTATCCTGACATTTTTGTTGTAAGCACCAGCCATTCTTTGTTGGTAGCTAGCCATCCTTATCCTAGCCAAATCCCTGAATTCCTCAATAGTATCCAAGTCTTGAACCAGGTTCTCATCATTTTCCTCAGGATCACGGGTACTTGTTCTAGCAGTTGGAACCACCATTTCTGTTGGGATCACTGATTCTGCCCCAAATACCAAAGAGAATGGTGTTTGACCAGTAGCATTCTTGGGGGTTGTCCTATCAGCCCAAAGCACATAAGGTAATTCTTCTGCCCATTTCCCCTTCTTGGATCCAAGTTTCTTCTTCAAATTGTTGATGATGATCTTGTTGGATGATTCTGCTTGACCATTAGCTTGTGGGTGGACTGGTGTTGATGTTATCATCTTAATCCCCCAGCTGTCACAAAAGTTAGTAGTTCTGCCCCCAATAAATTGGGAACCATTATCACATATAATTTCAGAAGGAATGCCAAATCTAGTTATAATATTTCTCTTAATAAAGGATATAACTTCCTTCTCTCTGACTTGGGCAAAAGCTTCAGCCTCTATCCACTTAGAGAAGTAATCAGTCATAGCAAGCATGAACACTTTTCCACCAGGTGCCTTAGGGAGCTTGCCAACTATATCCATCCCCCATCTCATAAATGGCGAAGGGGAGGATATAGGATGTAGAAATTCAGTCGGCTGATGAAGGATATTGCTGTGTCTTTGACAAGGATCACACTTCTTAGCATACTCCACAGCATCCCTTTTCATAGTTGGCCAGTAGTATCCTGTCCTTAAGATCCTTGAGAACAATGCCCTGCCCCCAGTGTGGTTTCCACAATCTCCTTCATGGAAGTCTTTTAAAACTTCTTGAACTTCAGGATCCTCGATACATCTTAAATATGGTCCTGCAAGAGATCGCTTATACAACATATTATTTAAGATTGTGAATTGAGATACCTTAATTCTGAAAGTCCTAAGGTTTTCTCCCATAGGAATCTCTCCGTGTTGTAAGTATCTCATGATTGGTGAGATCCATGATCCTGAACAAGATTGAGTATCCTCACTAGGGATCATTGCAGAATCCTCTTCTATTTCCATGGTCACTTGATTTTCAATAGTAGGAGCCAGGATATGGATAATGGGGATACTTATATCCTCCGGGATCTTCAAAGATGATCCTAGATTAGCCAATGCATCAGCTTCTGTATTTTCTTCTCTTGGTACCTGTGTCAAACTAAAGAAAACAAAGGAGAGTGCCAATTCTTTGACTATCTCTAAATATTTAGTTAGTTTTTCACCTTTAACAGCATAGGATCCATTAAAGTGATTACTGATTAACAACGAATCCACGTATACCTCAAGATACTTGATCCCCATATGCTTAGCAATTTGCAAACCAGCAATCAAGGCTTCATATTCAGCCTCATTGTTAGTGGCTTGGAACTCACAAGCTATGGAATGGGTGATTTGAGTATTTGAAGTTCAACATAACTGTATTGGTTGATATATGTTTGTATGGTTATATGGGTAATATATGCGTATGTATAATGTTGTGAATGTGGAATCCTCTAGCCGAAACCCCCACCCCCTCACGAAATCACCCTAACCCAAATGCTCCCACCCGAAAACACACCATGTTCGAAAACACCCAAGTGTTTTCGTCCATTACTCACCAACGAAAACCAAGTGGGCTTTGGCCCAGTAGTGTTTGTATATAGATTGCTTAACCTGTACGCATGATCGGCAATTAGAAAACCCTAATCACCTCCTCTCTCTCTCATCTGTTTTGAACCCGACGGCTATCCTCTCTCCTTCGAAGCCCGACTCTCTTTGCTCAATCACTCTTGGTTTCGGTTAGTGATTTATATGTTTTGTTGCTTTGTTCTTGATGTTGTTATGCTTGGTCAATTGGTTATGTAATTGTATGCGGATCATGATATGGATTTAGGGTTCTAGGATTTATGATTGGATGTGTATTCTTGAATCATATTGATGGGATCGTGGTGCGGGGGCATGCAAGTATTTCGTAATGGTTCGTTTACGTGATAGCCATGTTAACCGATTGATTATGTATGTAAACTAGGGTTCATGTTAGATGATGTACATGTCTCTGTGATGCTCCTGTTACAGTGGTTAGTAGTACTTGTGAGGGTCATGATTGATTAACAACTATACGGTTATTAGTAAAGGATAATCAAGGATAATCGAATTTGGTTGCTGTGTTGTTTGTAACTGTTGTTTGATGTTGACGCCGTGACCACGAAGACACAGACACCACGAAACACAAGGGTCAGACGAAATCCCTTTGTGTTTTCGTCACACCTCAAATTCAACAAAAACCCTAGGGATTTCGCCAAACAGTTTTCGTTCAAAAGTTGATTTCGGCCCACAAGTGTTTTCGTCACCTTTATGCCCAACGAAAACCCATAGGGTTTTCGGCCCAAGTTTGGTTTTCGGCTCCAAGTGATTTCGGCCCAATGTTGTTTTCGGCCCAAAAGTGTTTTCGATTTAATGTCTGTAGTCTCTATGTAAAATTATTTAACTCAGTTAGTTTTTTTAGCTCTGTTAGTTGTCGACACTGTTAATTGTACAAACTCTATTAAGTCATTAACCTTGTTAACTTGTTAACTCCGGTTAGGTTATTTGATTTTGACAAACATGTTAACACTGTTAGGTACATAATATTTTTAGTTTAGTAACTCTGTTAACTCGGTTAACCTCGGTTAAGTTGTATAACCCTGTTAGAAAGATAACTCTGTTGAAACGTTAATTCTGTGGTATGTTAACTCTGTTAAACCTGTTAATTGATTTAACTGCTTACGTGACATATGATATTAATTGCTAAGCACCTTATGACATAGATTTGCCTGTGAAACATTTCGAGTTCGAAACTGATTATACATACGTGCGTACTATAGGTCGTGATTGATTAACTGTGAGCGTGTGTATTTCTTTAGCATACCGAGCAAACCAAGGTGAGTTCACACCCTTACTAAGGCATGGGATTCCCAAGGGCTTAGGAATGGGATTGAAGGAATGGGATTGACCGGATTCGTACATACACTGTTACTAGACTACCATACCATTGTCCTCGGTTGTGCAGGACACATACGTAAAACCTACGTATACTTATGCTACTCGCTATCCTCGGTTGTGAAGGATACTCACGTAAAACCTACGTGAAATTTTACTCGCTACTGCCTCGGTTGTGTCAGGCACTTACGTAAAACCTACGTAAACCCCCACGTACCCATATCCTCGGTTGTGAAGGATTACTTACTTAAAACCTACGTAAACTTGTACGTATTACTGTTCTCGTGATATGTAGAACACTTATGGTTACGAATAGTCTAGTGGTTATACAACATGGGAAGCCCCCACCAATAGAACGTACTATCGGCCCAGTAGAGCCACATGTTACAAACGATTATACTATTACGCGTTTACTTTCTGTGAACTCGCTCAACTAGTTGTTGATCCTCTGTTACATGCCTTGCAGGTCGTTAGATACATGGAGCTTGCACAGGGAGGAGCTGGTCGTTGTGGGCTTGGATCGTGATTGTTTGTTAAACACTTTATGACATTACATACTTAATTATGTTGGGTTTTTATTTATACGCTTCCGCTAAACAGTGATTAACTACTTATGTTTTGGAACACCTTTCATATTGGTGATTGAATGGCATTTACTTTTACTTATTAATTATATGTTCAATATGATTGGTGGCTTGATCCTGGTCAGTCACGCTCCCAAGCGGTGATACTCCGCAGGGGGATTTTGGGGGTGTGATAGATTGGTATCAGAGCCATTGGTTATAGAGAACTTGGTTTTAATATGGGGAAACGTTTTTATTAAAACCGGACTATAACCAGAACAGTGCTCTCAACGATCCACAACGACGCTTCGCTCCACG
Organism: Helianthus annuus; assembly: GCF_002127325.2. Classification (NCBI taxonomy): domain Eukaryota; kingdom Viridiplantae; phylum Streptophyta; class Magnoliopsida; order Asterales; family Asteraceae; genus Helianthus; species Helianthus annuus. Next base: position 141,498,671 of record NC_035444.2, on the reverse strand, counting down.
TGCAAGACTCAACATACTAGGTAATAAGGTTTATGTTTTTTGCCTGCATGCTAGAAATACATAGAACTTTGCTCGTAGTATGCTTAGATTACACTGCTCATTACTTGTTATTGCTTGAGAACACCTATGTGCCTACACTCTTCTGTCATCGCACTATTCGCGAACCTTTCTCACTTATGTTGCCTTTGATGTGAAGATCAATGGCCGGACGAATTAACATGGCACAAGCCCAGCTGACGGCTTTCGTTAATGAACAAGTTGTTGCGGCACTTGCAGCTGCTCAAGCAGGTAGTATACCCTGCAGTTTAGACTCACACTAGGATCTTTAGATCCTACATTAACTCTTGTGTTTAACCTTGTCCTATTCGTACACAATAGGTCAACACGCTCAGCAGCCCGTCTGCACTTTCAAGAACTTCATGGATTGTCGTCCTAGCACATTTAGTGGCACTGAAGGAGCGGTTGGACTCCTCCACTGGTTTGAAAAGCTCGAGTCTGTGTTCGAGATGTGTGAATGCCCTGAGGCTCGCAGGGTTAAGTATGCCACTGGTACTTTGGAAGGGATCGCGTTAACTTGGTGGAACGCGCAAGTGCAGATCTTAGGGTTGGCAGCTGCTAACGCCACCCCTTGGAATGACTTCAAGGAACTGATTAAAAGGGAATATTGTACTCGGGAAGACATCCACAAGCTGGAGGATGAGTTTTATCATTTGAAAATGACTGGGTCAGAAATCGAAGCTTATACTAAACGGTCAAACGAGCTGGCCGTGCTGTGTCCAACTATGGTGGACCTTCCATACAAGCGCATCGAGTTGTACCTCAAGGGATTAGCGCCAGAAATTCAGAGCCATTTAACATCGGCCAATCTTGACAACATCCAGGCTATTCAACGCCTCGCTCATCGCATCACATATCAGGCAGTGGATCAGAACAGACTGCCTAAACGTGTCAGCGCTACTGCTACCGTTACCACTTCTGCTACACCTGTTACTCCCAGCGACAACAAGAGAAAATGGGATGGGGATTCCAGTAAGGGATCAGTTTCAGTTCAGTCACAGGGTCAGCAGCGAAAGACTGACAATTATCAGAGCCCCAGTCAGCACTCTTCAGGTAGCCACAGGCAGGGCGGATATCGAGGGAACCTACCAAAGTGCAACAACTGCAACAGGCACCACAGTGGCCAGTGTAACAAGGGTCGCTGTCAAAGATGCCTCAAGATGGGTCATGAGGCCAAAGATTGTAGAAGCCCTCGGCCTGCGAACCAGAATCAGCAGCAGCCTCAAGCACAGCAGAATCAGCAGCAGGGCAACAAAGGATGTTTTCATTGTGGTGCAGAAGGGCACTTCAAAAGGCACTGCCCTCAGCTGAACAGGAACCAGAACAACAACAACAATAACAACAATCAGGGTAATGGCAACAACAACAACAATGGTGGGAACAACAACGGCAATGAAGCAAGGGGTCGTGCGTTTGTGTTGGGGCAGGGTGACGCCAGAAATGACCCCAACGTCGTTATGGGTAAGTTTCTTCTCGACGATATTTATGTTACTGTTTTGTTTGATTCGGGTGCGGATACGAGTTATATGTCTTTGAAAATGAGTAAATTGTTAAAACGTACACCAACACCCCTAAACCCCAAACATGTCGTAGAACTAGCGAACGGTAAAAGTGTAGAGGCCACACAGATAGTTAAGGGTTGTAGCATTGTCTTAGCTGGTCAGACTTTCTCCATCGACCTTATTCCTATAGTTATGGGTAGTTTCGACATCGTCATCGGCATGGATTGGTTAACTAAGCAGCAGGCAGAGATACTATGTAAGGAGAAGATCATTCGTATTCCTCGTTCGGGTAAGGAACCTCTCGAAGTTCAAGGCGACAAGAGTGGTGCAGTGGTTGGCATCATCTCTTTCCTGAAGGCTCAGAAATGTTTACGAAAGGGTCATATGGCTATCTTGGCACTAGTTACTGATGCAGCTTCGAAAGAGAAAAGAATAGAGGATATTCCAGTTGTACGCGAATTTCCTCAAGTGTTTCCTGAAGATTTACCTGGTTTACCACCTCATCGCCAGGTCGAATTTCAAGTCGAGCTAGCTCCAGGAGCAGCACCTATAGCCCGCGCACCGTACCGTTTGGCTCCAACTGAACTGGAAGAATTGTCAAAGCAGCTACAAGAGCTCTTGGATAAGGGCTTTATTCGTCCAAGCTCTTCGCCTTGGGGAGCTCCAGTACTTTTCGTGAAAAAGAAGGATGGCACTTTCAGGATGTGCATCGACTACCGTGAACTGAACAAGGTGACGGTGAAGAACCGTTATCCTCTTCCTCGTATTGACGACTTATTCGACCAGTTGCAAGGGTCGAGTTACTACTCCAAGATTGATCTAAGGTCCGGTTATCACCAGCTGAGAGTCCGGGATGAGGACGTCTCCAAAACAGCGTTCAGAACTCGCTACGGTCACTACGAGTTTCTAGTCATGCCATTTGGGCTTACGAACGCGCCTGCAGTTTTCATGGATCTAATGAACAGGGTGTGCAAACCCTATCTAGACAAGTTCGTCATCGTTTTCATCGACGACATTCTGATCTACTCCAAGAGTCAGGAGGAACACGAGCAGCACTTACGACTTATCTTGGAACTTCTTCGAAAGGAGCAATTGTACGCCAAGTTTTCAAAATGCGACTTCTGGCTTCGTGAAGTCCACTTCCTAGGCCATGTGGTGAACAGGGATGGGATTCATGTCGATCCATCCAAAGTAGATTCGATCAGGAACTGGCCTGCACCGCGTACACCGACGGAAATACGCCAATTCTTGGGTTTGGCGGGGTACTACAGACGGTTCATCAAAGACTTCTCCAAGATCGCACAGCCGCTCACTATGTTGACACAGAAAGGTGTTACCTATCGTTGGGGTAATACACAAGAAACTGCCTTTCAGTACTTAAAGGATAGGCTTTGCAGCGCACCTATTCTCTCATTGCCAGAGGGCACGGATGATTTTGTCGTCTATTGTGACTCATCGATACAGGGGCTTGGTTGTGTATTGATGCGGCGGGATAAAGTTATTGCCTACGCCTCTCGTCAACTCAAGGTTCATGAACGGAACTACACGATGCACGATTTAGAGCTGGGAGCTGTTGTTTTCGCGCTTAAGATATGGCGACACTACCTGTACGGTACCAAGTGCACTATTTACACCGATCACAGGAGTCTCGAGCATATCTTCAAGCAGAAGGAATTGAATATGCGTCAACGACGATGGGTCGAGTTACTTAATGATTACGAATGCGCCATCAAGTACCATCCAGGCAAAGCCAATGTTGTGGCTGACGCTCTCAGTAGAAAAGACACTCTACCTAGACGCGTACGAGCCTTGCAGCTCACTATTCAGTCCAGTCTTCCCGCACAAATACGAACTGCTCAGATCGAAGCATTGAAACCCGACAACGTCAAAGCTGAAGCCTTACGCGGCTCAAGGCAACGAATGGAACAAAAGGAAGACGGCGCCTACTATGTAACAGGGCGTATTTGGGTCCCACTTTTTGGCGGTTTACGCGAGCTGGTAATGGACGAAGCTCACAAGTCCCGCTACTCGGTACATCCAGGGTCGGATAAAATGTACCACGATCTCAAAACAACATATTGGTGGCCTAGTATGAAAGCCCACATCGCTACCTACGTCGGCAAGTGTTTGACATGTGCAAAAGTCAAAGTGGAGTATCAGAAACCAGCGGGCCTACTGCAACAACCCAGGATACCACAGTGGAAATGGGAAGGAATTTCCATGGATTTTGTTACTGGCCTGCCTAGATCCCAGCATGGGAATGATACTATCTGGGTGATCGTAGATCGACTCACCAAGTCTGCTGACTTCCTGGCTATAAAGGAAACGGATAAGTTCTCCACTCTCGCAGACATCTATCTTAAAGAAGTTGTTTCAAGGCACGGGGTGCCCACCTCCATCATTTCAGATCGGGATGCACGATTCACGTCAGTACTATGGCAAGCGATGCACAAATCTTTCGGCTCACGGTTAGACATGAGCACAGCATATCATCCTCAGACGGATGGGCAGTCTGAGCGAACGATCCAGACTCTTGAAGACATGCTTCGGGCATGTGTTATTGATTTCGGCAACGGCTGGGAAAAGCACCTCCCTTTGGTGGAGTTCTCATACAATAACAGCTATCACACCAGCATACAAGCCGCTCCATTCAAGGCATTGTACGGACGTAAATGCCGGTCACCTCTCTGTTGGGCAGAGGTGGGGGATAGTCAGATCACGGGTCAGAGATTGTAGTGGACGCCACGGAAAAGATTGCACAGATACGACAACGCATGGCGGCAGCACGCGACCGTCAGAAAGCCTACGCGGACAAGCGTAGGAAGCCTTTGGAATTTCAGGTCGGGGACCGGGTTTTACTTAAAGTCTCACCCTGGAAGGGTGTGGTTCGTTTTGGCAAACGGGGCAAACTAAATCCGCGGTATGTCGGACCGTTCGAGATCATTGAGAAAATAGGCAAAGTGGCCTACAAGCTAAACCTACCAGCTGAACTCGGTGCAGTTCACAATGTGTTCCACGTGTCGAATCTGAAGAAGTGCCTGTCAGAGGAGACCCTCATAGTTCCTTTTAAGGAACTCACTATCGACGAACGGTTGCAGTTCGTCGATGAACCAGTTGAAATCACGGACCGGGATGTTAAGGTCCTCAAAAGCAAGAGAATCCCTCTTGTTCGAGTTCGTTGGAACTCCCGACGTGGCCCAGAGTACACCTGGGAACGCGAAGACCAGATGACAGAAAAGTACCCCCAGTTATTCGAAAACCGTGCAACCACTACTGAGACTGAAGCTACTACTGCGGAATTTCGGGACGAAATTCCAAATCAACGGGGGGATGATGTGACACCCCAGGAAAACCAGTAACGATGCAACTCACCTAGCTTCCTCAGTAACCACGTGCTAAATTTCGGGACGAAATTTCTTTCATGTTAGGGATAATGTGACAACTCGAGTTCCCAAGAGTCCATCTTCGCACTGTTACACGTTAATTGTTTAGATTGCTTGTTTACATGACTGGTTTGTTTCACAATTGTACATGTTTGTAATACGTTGAATCATATTGTGGGTGATTTGAGTATTTGAAGTTCAACATAACTGTATTGGTTGATATATGTTTGTATGGTTATATGGGTAATATATGCGTATGTATAATGTTGTGAATGTGGAATCCTCTAGCCGAAACCCCCACCCCCTCACGAAATCACCCTAACCCAAATGCTCCCACCCGAAAACACACCATGTTCGAAAACACCCAAGTGTTTTCGTCCATTACTCACCAACGAAAACCAAGTGGGCTTTGGCCCAGTAGTGTTTGTATATAGATTTGCTTAACCTGTACGCATGATCGACAATTAGAAAACCCTAATCACCTCCTCTCTCTCTCTCATCTGTTTTGAACCCGACGGCTATCCTCTCTCCTTCGAAGCCCGACTCTCTTTGCTCAATCACTCTTGGTTTCGATTAGTGATTTATATGTTTTGTTGCTTTGTTCTTGATGTTGTTATGCTTGGTCAATTGGTTATGTAATTATATGCGGATCATGATATGGATTTAGGGTTCTAGGATTTATGATTGGATGTGTATTCTTGAATCATATTGATGGGATCGTGGTGCGGGGGCATGCAAGTATTTCGTAATGGTTCGTTTACGTGATAGCCATGTTAACCGATTGATTATGTATGTAAACTAGGGTTCATGTTAGATGATGTACATGTCTCTGTGATGCTCCTGTTATAGTGGTTAGTAGTACTTGTGAGGGTCATGATTGATTAACAACTATATGGTTATTAGTAAAGGATAATCAAGGATAATCGAATTTGGTTGCTGTGTTGTTTGTAACTGTTGTTTGATGTTGACGCCGTGACCACGAAGACACAGACACCACGAAACACAAGGGTCAGACGAAATCCCTTTGTGTTTTCGTCACACCTCAAATTCAACGAAAACCCTAGGGATTTCGCCAAACAGTTTTCGTTCAAAAGTTGATTTCGGCCCGCAAGTGTTTTCGTCACCTTTATGCCCAACGAAAACCCATAGGGTTTTTGGCCCAAGTTTGGTTTTCGGCTCCAAGTGATTTCGGCCCAATGTTGTTTTCGGCCCAAAAGTGTTTTCGATTTAATGTCTGTAGTCTCTATGTAAAATTATTTAACTCAGTTAGTTTTTTTTAGCTCTGTTAGTTGTCGACACTGTTAATTGTACAAACTCTGTTAAGTCATTAACCTTGTTAACTTGTTAACTCCGGTTAGGTTTTTTGATTTTGACAAACATGTTAACACTGTTAGGTACATAACATTTTTAGTTTAATAACTCTGTTAACTCGGTTAAACTCGGTTAAGTTGTATAACCCTGTTAGAAAGATAACTCTGTTGAAACGTTAATTCTGTGGTATGTTAACTCTGTTAAACCTGTTAATTGATTTAACTGCTTACGTGACATATGATATTAATTGCTAAGCACCTTATGACATAGATTTGCCTGTGAAACATTTCGAGTTCGAAACTGATTATACATACGTGCGTACTATAGGTCGTGATTGATTAACTGTGAGCGTGTGTATTTCTTTAGCATACCGAGCAAACCAAGGTGAGTTCACACCCTTACTAAGGCATGGGATTCCCAAGGGCTTAGGAATGGGATTGAGGGAATGGGATTGACCGGATTCGTACATACACTGTTACTAGACTACCATACCATTTTCCTCGGTTGTGTAGGACACATACATAAAACCTACGTATACTTATGCTACTCGCTATCCTCGGTTGTGAAGGATACTCACGTAAAACCTACGTGAAATTTTACTCGCTACTGCCTCGGTTGTGTCAGGAACTTACGTAAAACCTACGTAAACCCCCACGTACCCATATCCTCGGTTGTGAAGGATTACTTACGTAAAACCTACGTAAACTTGTACGTAATTCTCGGGATATGTAGAACACTTATGGTTACGAACAGTCTAGTGGTTATACAACATGGGAAGCCCCCACCAATAGAACGCACTATCGGCCCAGTAGAGCCACATGTTACAAACGATTATACTATTACGCGTTTACTTTCTGTGAACTCGCTCAACTAGTTGTTGATCCTCTGTTACATGTCTTGCAAGTCGTTAGATACATGGAGCTTGCACAGGGAGGAGCTGGTCGTTGTGGGCTTGGATCGTGATTGTTTGTTAAACACTTTATGACATTACATACTTAATTATGTTGGGTTTTTATTTATACGCTTCCGCTAAACAGTGATTAACTACTTATGTTTTGGAACACCTTTCATATTGGTGATTGAATGGCATTTACTTTTACTTATTAATTACATGTTCAATATGATTGGTGGCTTGATCCTGGTCAGTCACGCTCCCAAGCGGTGATACTCCGCAGGGGGATTTTGGGGGTGTGACATTGTAGTATCCAAGGATCCTTGGTCTCCTCCAGCTGCTGGACTTCCAATTCGGCTTCCTTTTGTAAATCACTACTGAAATCAGCCACAAAGTCTGCTAATGCTTAGGATTTGATGGCTATTCTAGGCTCATATCTTATATCATAGGCACTAAACTTTACTGTCCACTTAGCCATCCTTCCGGACATCTCTGGTTTCCTGAGGACATTCTTAATTGGAAAATTAGTTTTAACAACAATAACATGTGTTTCAAAATAATGTCTTAACTTAGTAGATGCCATAATTAATGCAAGAATAAGTTTTTCAAGGTGTGAATACCTGGATTCAGCATCAAGTAAACTCTTACTTACATAATAGACAGGATATTGTGTACCTTCATGATCCTTAACAAGGACTACACTTACTGCTTTTGAGGATACCACAAGATACAAGTGTTTTGGTCAAAAATCACTTAAAGATAATGCAACCAAACTTTATGTAAACGGGGAATGATGCTTGATATGATGAACAAAGTGAAGGATCACTCAAATGTAAAATGCACAAGTGACACAAGGATTTATACGAGGAAAAAGCCCTTGATCAATGAATGATCTCCGGCATAAAAAACCTCGGGTGATGGAAACTACCGATCACCAAACTTCAATATAACAAATAATGGTTACAACTTCGGATGGTAACGAGCTAGGTACAAGGATCACTATATATCGTATGCTAAAGCTTGTGAGAAATGTGTTGTGTCTTCCGAATGTTCAAGAGTGCCATTTATACAAGTGTGTGTGGTTCTATTTTAGGCAAATCACCTAACTACTAGCTCGTTACCCCTTTAGAAATAGAAGTAAATTTAGCCTAAATAATCGCCCTTGAATTGTGCTGAGTTTCCATATTTGCCATAACGTCCATCTTTGATTATGCATGTGCGAGATTATCGTGACAGATTCCTTGTTTACGTTGCTAAGACCGGATCCAACTCGTAATTCCTGCAAGATAATATTAAGTCCAAAGAGAACAGTTGTTAGTATGAGGATCCTTGGAATGATCCGTGATCCTGATCCTGGAGCTCCTCTGAGGATCACTATCTGCCAAAGAAACAAGGATCACTTGTTAGGATCACATGTTAGGATCATATGTAAGGATCATAGGTCATAAAAATCCAGCCCTAACAATTGCCCCCAAAATATAAGGAGTATTTATGTAATATAAACGAGTTATATTTTGCTGAATCTTATCTCTAACTAATTCAACGGATATATAGCCGTTAAGGTGGAACTATCCGTTATGGTCTGACGTCATGGAGGTGACAGCCCTGCACAATCATGATTATAAATAGAAATAGGGATAGGATCGAATGCATTTAAATTCAAAGCAAATCCCTTTATAACCGTATTCAAAAGATCAACCAGGTATTCTCCTTTTCATCTTCTTCTCTCTTGCTCTGTTTTTCTTCTTCTTCTTCTATTCTTCTGTAAAAGATGTTGCTCCGGAACTCCCCCTGCAAGGATCCTAAGAAGAACAGCCCCTTAAAGGGTCAAGGGATCATCAAAGATTCCCCCTCCGAGAGGTGTTGCTTCACCGACCCTCAAATCGATAAAATCCGTCGTTGTTTCCTGGCGGAAACCCTTTTCAAGTCTTTTAGTCCTACCACTTTGAGTGATTTCATCTCTGAGACTTGGGTAGCTTTCCCGGTCACCCCTTTCTTGATAGGATATTCGTATCCTTTTCCTCAATTCACCCAATCTTTTTTCTCCCTTACCGGCATCTGCTATATCCAGGCTATGCCGATGATCTGGAGGGTGTTATACACCCTTGAAAGGATCATTGAGCAAGAGGGTATTGACCTCGGTATGGCGGAGTTGGGTGAGATGTATGATCTCACAACTTTTGGATCCCACCGATATTTGTTCAAGCGAAAAGCTGGAGAGGATCACCCTGTTTTCAAAGTAACCAAAAATGACACGAACTGGAAGCGACGATTCTTTTTTGTTAGGAGAGATTCCATCCCTAATGGGAAGGATTTGCCCAAGGAGTGGGCTACCCATGGTAGGATAGAGGATCCTGGAAGGATCATCATAGAACTTGTTCCTTAGGATAAGGATCACTAACATTTTCTTGTTTATTGTGCAGCTATATCCGTTGCTCATCTTAGGTTGACTCCTGCTGCAAAAGAGAGACTCTTGGCCTTTAAGAAGCTTGATCCAGAGACAAGAACTTTCCAGGTTGCCACCCAGGATTCTCTAGAAGTATCCTCTGCCTCTGTCACAATGTCAAGTAAGTATCCTCATTTAAAAAGTAATTCTGTGTAGGATTTTCAAGTTTAATTAGAATACTTATCTTATTTTGGTTGTGTAGGTGCTGGGAAATCCTCTATGTCTGCTTCAAAGTTTGGCATTGATGATCTTACAAATGTCAAATCCTCAAGGAAGAAGACTCCTGCTGCTAGCCCAACTGCTTCAGCCCCTAAAGCACCTATCAGGGGTAAAGGAAAGAAGAGAAAGGCCTCTGAGGATTTACAAGGTCTGCCCCTGCTCCGCCAACAGTTCCTGGACTACTTCAACGAGGTAAGGATCACTGCCTCTGTTTGTTATCCTGACAGTTTTGAGGATCACTTGTTTCTGATGTTATGCCTTGTTTTCCTTGCAGAAATTTGCTGAGATAGAGACTTATGTTGGCCACGTCGAGGATCAAGACCGCCAAATTGCTGACCTCCAACAAATGGGTGTGCTGAAGGATCTTAAGATTGCTGATCTTGAGAAGGAGCTCCGGGCCACCAAGGATGATGCTGCCAAAATGCTAATCAATTTTGATTATGAGAAGCATGAGATCACCCAGGATGCCAAGGTCTCTGCTGCAATAACCATGTATAAGATCCAGCTGCAGATGGCTATGGAGGCTCAGGATCCTGCCTTTGACAAAAGCACGTGGGATGTAGAGGGTTGGAAGGCGAGGCTGGCAGAGTTGGAGGATGATGAAGAAGCTGAGGAGGTCCCGATGCTTGAGGGTGGAGATGCTGGCAAGGATCAGGGTGGAGAGGCAAGTGGAGCCGGTGGAGATGGTGCAGCGAAGGATTGAGCTGCAGGATTGGGCGATGAAGGAAACTTCTAGACATAGCCGGAGCCCAATTTTTTTGTTTGATGGTTGTGATGTTTTAAAACAATTATGGCCTGTATTTGAACAATAGGTTTAGGGTTGAGGATCTAGGATCCTGTGAACAATAGGTAGGATTACATATGGTGGAGGGATCCTCTGTTTGGGGGATGAAGCCATTGTGATCCTGCCGCCTTTTAAATTCCTGCATGCTATGACCGCACAAAGAATGGACACCCTTTGCCAACCCATGTGGACGGGCCACGTTTTGCTGGTAGAAACGTGGGTTGACAATTTTGACAACTTTGAAGGGTTTTAATCCTTTGTTAATAAAATAACTCTTAATCTTTTTGGCTTATCTCGTATTGTTATCCTTTTAATTTCCAATTGTTTTGATACATATTTGTTTGAGCAAGAAAAGTTAAGCAAATTATGTTTAAGAAATTTAGGATATGATCCTGGATCAAATATCCTATAATCGAAAATTTTCAAAGTAGTTTATTTTAAGGATCATAGGTTCAGTTGTCAAGGTCTAAGGGTTATTCAAATTAATAATGAATGAAATTAAAAATAGTTAAGGATCATACCTGAGGATCCAAGTTAGGATCCTAACCTTTAATCAGGATAACCATAAGTAAAACTTTAATGGATAATAAGGATTAAGGATCCTTAATTGTTTAACTTCGAAAACCTGAAAAATGGAATATAACATGGGACTAAGCCAATATAAAAGATAAGTTAGTAACTGGGGACAAGCCCAAAGGATAACTGGGGACAAGCCCAAAGGATCACTGGGGACAAGCCCGAAGGATAACTGGGGACAAGCCCAAAGGATAACTGGGGACAAGCCCAAGGATCGTATGTAAACTGGAGTATGGCCCTCACTGGCGACTATCCAAACTTAGTGACATGAAAATGCCAAAACCTTAGCTAACGTGAAGACGTTAGAAACCTTAGGAACGGATGTATGGTACGTCTACCATTATACGTAGGATCCTAGGTATAGCTAGTACGATGAGGTTATCAGCCCCTAAAGCGAGTACTGGTCCCAAAGACGTGAACTATACCAGGATCATCGTGCGCTACAGGCGAAAACTGGGGACAAGCCCAAGGATAACTGGGGACAAGCCCAAGGATCTGAGTTGCTTCTGAAGATTGTTGACATTATGCTAAGGATACCTGAACTTATCAGAACTCAAAATCTCGTGAGAGGAGGATGAAGGATACATGATCCTTATCCTTAAATAAGAAGATATGTAAATAAGAGTTCTAGCTTAGGACATTACCAGAGTAAGGATCATTGATGCTTCAGGGATCCTTGAAGGATACTTCCCATGTAAGGATCACTCATGCCAGAAGGATCCTGCTTACATGAAATACTTTTTCAAGTGGACAGCATTCCAGGCTCTTGGTAACAGATTACCCTCCATGGTAAGCAATCTATATGCCCCCTTTCCTGCTTCGACTTCGATCAAATAAGGGCCTTCCCATTTTGGTGCCAGTTTCCCATCAGCAGGATTGGTGGTATTTTGGAATGCTTTTCTCAATACCATATCCCCAACTTGGAATTTCCTTATCCTGACATTTTTGTTGTAAGCACCAGCCATTCTTTGTTGGTAGCTAGCCATCCTTATCCTAGCCAGATCCCTGATTTCTTCAATAGTATCCAAGTCTTGAGCCAAGTTTGCATCATTTTCCTCAGGATCACGGGTACTTGTTCTAGCAGTTGGAACTACCATCTCTGTTGGGATCACTGATTCTGCCCCAAACACCAAAGAGAAGGGTGTTTGACCAGTAGCATTCTTGGGAGTTGTCCTACCAGCCCAAAGCACATAAGGCAATTCCTCTGCCCATTTCCCCTTCTTGGATCCAACTTTCTTCTTCAGATTGTTGATGATGATCTTGTTGGATGATTCTGCTTGACCATTAGCTTGTGGGTGGACTGGTGTTGATGTTATCATCTTAATACCCCAACTGTCACAAAAGTTAGTAGTCCTGCTCCCAATAAATTGGGAACCATTATCACATACAATTTCAGAAGGAATGCCAAATCTAGTTATAATGTTTCTCTTAATAAAGGATATAACTTCCTTTTCTCTGACTTGGGCAAAAGCTTCAGCCTCTATCCACTTGTAGAAGTAGTCAGTCATAGCAAGCATGAATACTTTTCCACCAGGTGCCTTAGGGAGCTTGCCAACTATATCCATCCTCCATCTCATAAATGGCCAAGAGGATGGTATAGGATGTAGAAATTCAGCCGGCTGATGAAGGATATTGCTGTGTCTTTGACAAGGATCACACTTCTTAGCATACTCCACAACATCCCTTTTCATAGTTGGCCAGTAGTATCCTGTCCTTAAGATCCTTGAGAACAATGCCCTACCCCCAGTGTGGTTTCCACAATCTCCTTCATGGAAGTCTTTTAACACTTCTTGAACTTCAGGATCCTCGTTACATCTTAAATATGGTCCTGCAAGAGATCGCTTATATAGCACATTATTTAAGATTGTGAATTGAGATACCTTAATCCTGAAAGTCCTAGGATTTTCTCCCATAGGAATCTCCCCATGTTGTAAGTATCTCATGATTGGTGAGATCCATGATCCTGAATAAGATTGAGTATCCTCACTAGGGATCATCGCAGTATCCTCTTCTATTTCCATGGCCACCTGATTTTCAATAGCAGGAGCCAGGATATGGATGATGGGGATACTTATATCCTCTGGGATCTTCAAAGATGATCCTAGATTGGCCAATGCATCAGCTTCTGTATTTTCCTCCCTTGGTACCTGTGTCAAACTGAAAGAAACAAAGGAGAGTGCCAATTCTTTGACTATCTCTAAATATTTGGTTAGTTTTTCACCTTTAACAGCATAGGATCCATTAAAATGATTAGTGATTAACAATGAATCCACGTATACCTCAAGATACCTGATCCCCATATGCTTAGCAATTTGTAAGCCAGCAATTAAGGCTTCATATTCAACCTCATTATTAGTGGCTTGGAACTCACAAGCTATGGAATGGGGTATTATGTCCCCCTGTGGCGATTTAAGTAGTATACCAAGCCCCGTGCCTTTAACATTTGAGGATCCATCAGTATGTAGTATCCAAGGATCCTTGGTTTCATCCAGCTGCTGGACTTCCAATTCGGCTTCCTTTTGTAAATCACTACTGAAATCAGCCACAAAGTCTGCTAATGCTTGGGATTTGATGGCTGTTCTAGGCTCATATCTTATATCATGGGCACTAAGCTTTACTGCCCACTTAGCCATTCTGCCGGACATCTCTGGTTTCCTGAGGACATTCTTAATTGGGAAATTAGTTCTAACAACAATAACATGGGTTTCAAAATAATGTCTTAGTTTAGTAGATGCCATAATCAGTGCAAGAATAAGTTTTTCAAGGTGTGAATACCTGGATTCAGTATCAAGTAAACTCTTACTTACATAATAGACAGGATATTGTGTACCTTCATGATCCTTAACAAGGACTGCACTTACTGCTTTTGAGGATACCGCAAGGTATAAGGATAACACATCTCCTTTTTCTGGTTTCATCAATGCTGGGGCTGAGGACATGTATTCTTTTAGGGCTTGTAAAGCATTCTCATGCTTTTCAGTCCATTCGAATTTCTTGTTCTTTCTTAGGATATCATAGAATTCTTTACACTTTTCTGAGGATTTGGATATGAATCTGTTTAGAGCTGCTATCCTACCTGTTAGCCTTTGCACATCCTTAGCGTTGGCAGGGGATTTGATATTCACCAATGCTTTGATTTGTTCTGGGCTTGCTTCAATGCCCCTCTGGGTTACCATATATCCTAAGAATTTACCTGCTTTAACACCAAAGTGACATTTTGAAGGATTAAGCTTCATGTTATAATTATCAAGGATATCAAATGCTTCCTCCAAGTCCCTTAGGTGATCCTCAGCTTTTTTGGATTTCACCACCATATCGTCTATGTACACTTCCATAGTTTCTCCAATTTGATCTTTGAACATCATATTCACTAGCCTCTGATATGTGGCACCTGCATTTCTTAATCCAAAAGGCATAGCAATATAAAAATATAAACCGGTTGGGGTCATAAAGGCCGTATCCTCTTGGTCAGATGGTTCCATCTGGATTTGTTGGAATCCAGATGATGCATCCATAAAGGTTAACAGTTCATGACCCGCCGTTGCATCCACCATGGAGTCAATGTGGGGTAATGGGAAAGGATCCTTGGGACATGCCTTATTCAAATCAGTGAAATCGACACATACCCTCCACTTTCCGTTTTTCTTTTGAACAACAACCACATTGGCCAGCCATTTTGGATACTTCACTTCTCTGATCATACCTGCTCGTAGTAATCTTTCTACCTCTTCCTGGATAATGGCATTTCTTTCTGGTGCAAACTTCCTCCTTTTTTGATGGATCGGTTTAACTGACCTGTCAATGCCAAGTTTATGAGTGACAATATCCTTAGATATACCTGTCATATCCTCATGTTTCCATGCAAAGGTAGATTTTCTTCTTTTGAGGAAGGATACTATGTTTCTTTCATTTTATCAAGGATCCCTGATCCGATGTAGATCTTGGATTCAGGATCATCAGGATCCAAGAGGATTTCGTCCACATCCTGCTCTCTCGCCTCCAAGACATTCCTTGGAGGATACTGTAATCGCTATTGCTCCCTTGACTTCGAGGCTGGTTTCATTGATGAGGTGTAACAATCCTTAGCCTCCTGCTGATCACTGTCGATCTTGATTATTCCCCATGGGCTAGGGAGCTTCACACATTGATGGTAGGTGGACGGGACTGCCTTCATATCGTGTATCCAGGGCCTGCCAAGGATAACATTACAACAAGACAAACAGTCAATAACACAAAATTTTTGATAATTATGTAATCCTTCCACATAGATTGGGAGTTTGATGTCCCCCAGGGTTTTCTTAGTTTCGCCACTAAATCCCACGAGCACGGAGGATCTTGGTGTGATGTCTGATTCAGGGATACCCATTTTCTTCAGAACATCAAGCTGGATAATGTTTACCGAACTTCCTCCGTCAATAAGGATCCTGTAGACAAAATGGTTAGAAATAAAAAGAGTAATAACTAAACTATCATGATGAGGATCCTGGATGTTAATTCTATCATCCTCATCAAAGGTTATGATTTTTCCTTCCGAGACACTTGATGTTCGAATAGGTCTTTCTCCGTTATCCATTTTAGCTTCCTTTGCATGCCTTTTAGCTGCTGAGAAGGATGTACCACAGATGTCTGATCCTCCAGAAATAAAGTTGATCACTTGTGCATCTGCCGGAGGAGCTGGAGCTCTTTCAGGGATCCTTTCAGGATCCTGAGTCCTTTGCTTTTTTCTTCCCAACAATTCTTTCAAATGCCCCTTGCTCAGCAGAGATCCAATTTCCTTTCTTAATGCGATGCATTCTTCGGTTAAATGCCCAAAATCCTCGGGGTATGCACACCACTTTGATTTGTCTTTAGTTCCGGCTGTTTTGTCATTTTTTCTGGGCCATCTGGCCTTTTCTCCTAGATTCTGCATTGCAAGGATTAGTTCATGATTATTAACGGAAAAACAGTATTCAGAAATTGGAGGATAATCTTCATCATCCTCTTCTTGGTCTACAGCATGCACATTCTGATTGTCAGTTCTGTTATAGGATTTGAATTTGTTGCTTTTGAAAGAGGATCCTTGCTTTTCTTGTTTTGAGGATCCTACTTGTCTCTCCTGGATCCTCTTGTCATCCTCTAGCCGGATGAACCTGAGTGCCCGAGTTTTTACTTCGTCTAGGTTCCTGCATGGTGTCATAACAAGATCATCATAGAACAATGAATCCTTAAGCAATCCCATCTTGAAGGCCTCAACAGCTGTGGCCACATCCAAGTTAGGAATGTCCAAGGATTCTTTACTAAATTTGGTTATATAATCCCTTAATGATTCATTATGACCCTGAGTTATCCTATATAAATCACTAGTCAATCGTTCAAATTTTCTGCTACAAGAAAATTGATTATTGAATAAGTTAACTAAATTAGCAAACGAAGTAATAGAGTAAGGGGGAAGACTTAGCAGCCATTTAAGAGCTGATCCAGTAAGAGTGGATCCAAATCCCTTGCACAGGCATGCTTCCTTTAACCTTTCTGGAATAGGATTGATCTCCATCCTCTCCCTGTATTGTGCTATGTGTTCCTCAGGATCCGTCGTACCATCATACAGCTTCATAGTAGGGATATGGAATCTTTTGGGTATCTCAGCATCACAAATTGGTGGTGCAAAACGAGATACCTTATGGCTTCCATCTGCAATCTCCGGGATAGGTTTGACTACCCCTGGAACACTTGATATCATATCCTTCAGTTTTTGTAGTTCTCTGGCCATAGCATGATTGATACCTGTATCCTGCATGTATCCATGGTTAGTGGTAAGAGAATTATTAAAAGTGTTACCTCCTATCGGGTTCAAGTTAGGAACATTGGATGTGAATCCATATTGCTGGGATTCTGGGATGATTGATGGACCAGTGGAAGCAATGGACTGCACCGGAATAAAATCTCCTTGATGGACATCTGGACTTCCTGTTTGCAAATTCTTCAAGGATCCTGGCATCTGAAGGGATCCCTGAATATGGGATGATCCTGGAACTAAGGAGGATCCTTGAACCTGGGATAATCCTGGAACGAATGAGGATCCTTGAACCTGGGATAATCCTGGAACGAAGGAGGATCCTTGAACCTGGGATGATCCTGGAACGAAGGAGGATCCTTGAACCTGGGATGATCCTGGAACGAAGGAGGATCCTTGAACCTGGGATAATCCTGGAACGAAGGAGGATCCTGAGTTCATGAAGGATCCCATATGCTAAGTATAGGATCCTGCCGGTTGGAAATATGATCCTGATGCCTGAGTCACTACTGCTGGGCCGAAATGCACTCCTCTCGATCCACACATGTGTTGAACGTCTGGGACCTCTGATGGCTGAGAAGTAATCATCCGAGTATCAAAATTCAAAGATTTGGGCATTAGTGGGAAATGATCCTCTGCCGTTTTCTTTTGCTTTTTGAGATCTTCGATTTCCTTGAGGATCCTGTCAATAGTTTCATCCTGCTGCTGCATACGATCCCTCATCTGCAAAATCAAAGTAAATATATCACTAGTACTAGGAATAGAAGAAGTTAGAGCAGAAGATGATGGTTTAGAGGAGATAGGAGTTGGTCTCTTCTCAGCATTTTTCTGAGATCCAGCTGGTGGTGGAGGCAAAGGTGGAACGCCATTAGATGAATTGACTGCAGACATCGCTGTGGAAGTATTCTTCAACGATGAAGCCATGCAACACTTCCGGAATGATCACCAACAGAAAAACTTTCTTATGAATGAAGCACCAATTGCCCCACGGTGGGCGCCAAACTGTTTTGGTCAAAAATCACTTAAAGATAATGCAACCAAACTTTATGTAAACGGGGAATGATGCTTGATATGATGAACAAAGTGAAGGATCACTCAAATGTAAAATGCACAAGTGACACAAGGATTTATACGAGGAAAAAGCCCTTGATCAATGAATGATCTCGGGCATAAAAAACCTCGGGTGATGGAAACTACCGATCACCAAACTTCAATATAACAAATAATGGTTACAACTTCGGATGGTAACGAGCTAGGTACAAGGATCACTATAGTATCGTATGCTAAAGCGTGTGAGAAATGTGTTGTGTCTTCCGAATGTTCATGCCATTTATACAAGTGTGTGTGGTTCTATTTTAGGCAAATCACCTAACTACTAGCTCGTTACCCCTTTAGAAATAGAAGTAAATTTAGCCTAAATAATCGCCCTTGAATTGTGCTGAGTTTCCATATTTGCCATAACGTCCATCTTTGATTATGCATGTGCGAGATTATCGTGACAGATTCCTTGTTTACGTTGCTAAGACCGGATCCAACTCGTAATTCCTGCAAGATAATATTAAGTCCAAAGAGAACAGTCGTTAGTATGAGGATCCTTGGAATGATCCGTGATCCTGATCCTGGAGCTCCTCTGAGGATCACTATCTGCCAAAGAAACAAGGATCACTTGTTAGGATCACATGTTAGGATCATATGTAAGGATCATAGGTCATAAAAATCCAGCCCTAACAACAAGGATAACACATCTCGCTTTTCTGGTTTCATCAATGCTAGAGCTGAGGATAGGTATTCTTTGAGGGCTCGTAAAGCACTCTCATGCTTCTCAGTCCACTCGAATTTCTTGTTCTTCCTTATGATATCATAGAAATCTTTACACTTCTATGAGGATTTGGATATAAATCTGTTTAAAGCTGCTATCCTGCCTGTTAGCCTTTGCACATCCTTAGCGTTGGCAGGAGATTTGATATTCACCAATGCTTTGATTTGTTCCGGGCTTGCTTCAATGCCCCTCTTGGTTACCATATATCCTAAGAATTTACCTGCTTTAACACCAAAATGACATTTTGAAGGATTAAGCTTCATGTTATATCTGTCAAGGATATCAAATGCTTCCTCCAAGTCTCTTAGGTGATCCTCAGCTTTTATGGATTTCACCACCATATCATCTATGTACACTTCCATAGTCTGTCCAATCGGATCCTTGAACATCATATTCACCAGCCTTTGATATGTTGCACCTGCATTTCTTAATTCAAACGGCATAGCAATATAACAATATAAACCGGTTGGGGTCATAAAAGTCGTATCCTCTTGGTCAGATGGTTCCATCTGAATTTGTTGGAATCCAGATGAAGCATCCATAAAAGTTAACAGTTCATGACCCGCCGTTGCATCCACCATGGAGTCAATGTGGGGTAATGGGAAAGGATCCTTGGGACATGCCTTATTTAAATCAGTGAAATCGACACATACCCTCCACTTTCCATTTTTCTTTTGAACAATAACCACATTGGCCAACCATCTTGGATACTTTACTTCTCTAATCATACCTGCTCGTAGCAATCTCTCTACCTCTTCCTGGATAATGGCATTTCTTTCTGGTGCAAACTTCCTCCTTTTTTGATGGATTGGTTTGAATGACCTGTCAATGCCAAGTTTATGAGTGATAATATCCTTAGATATACCTGTCATATCCTCATGTTTCCATGCAAAGGTAGACTTTCTTCTTTTGAGGAAGGATACAAGGTCTTCTTTCATCTTGCCAAGGATCCCTGATCCGATATAGATTTTGGATTTAGGATCATCAGGATCCATGAGGATTTCGACCACATCCTGCTCTCTTGCCTCCAAGACATCCCTTGGAGGATACTTTAATTGCTATTGCTCCCTTGATTTCGAGGATGGTTTCATTGATGAAGTTTAACAATCCTTAGCCTCCTGCTGATCACTATCGATCTTGACTATTCCCCAAGGGCTAGGGAGCTTCACACATTGATGGTAGGTGGATGGGACTGCCTTCATATCGTGTATCCAGGGCCTGCCAAGGATAACATTACAACAAGATAAACAGTCAATAACACAAAATTTTTGATAATTATGTAATCCTTCCACATAAATTGGGAGTTTGATGTCCCCTAGGGTTCTCTTAGTTTTGCCACTAAATCCCACAAGCACGGAGGATCTTGGTGTGATATCTGATTCAGGGATACCCATTTTCTTCAGAACATCTAGCTGGATAATGTTTACTGAGCTTCCTCCGTCAATAAGGATCATGCGGACAAAATGGTTAGAAATGAAAAGAGTAATAACTAAACTATCATTGTTTTGGTCAAAAATCACACAAGGATAATGTAACCAAACTTTATGAAAACGGGGTATGATGCTTGGTTAATTATGAAAGTAAAGGATCACTTCTGTGATAAAGGATGCAAAGACACAATGATTTATACGAGGAAAAAGCCCTTGATCAATGTATGATCTCCGGCATAAAAAACCTCGGGTGATGGCAACTACCGATCACCAACTTCAATATATCAAAAATATGATTACAACTTCGGATAGTAATGAGCTGAGTACAAGGATCACTGAGTGTCTAAGTGTTTGAGAGTTGTGTCGTATGTCGTGTGTGTTCTTCCGAATGAGGAAGAGTGGTATTTATACAAGTGTAGGTGACTTATTTTAGGTAAAAGGACTAATTATCAGCTCATTACCCCTTTAGAAATAAAGACAATCTAGCCTAAATTGCTGCCCATGAATCAAGCCATGTTTCTATATCCTGTGCAACGTCTATCTCTGATTTAGCTCTTGCCATAATTGTGAAGACGCGTCCCTGGATCACGATGTCTAGAGCATATCCTGCTAGATGTTCCTGCAAAACAATATTATATTGAGCGGAAGTAGCCGTTAGTATAAGGATCACTATAATGTCCCATGATCCTGATCCTGAAGCCCTTCTGAGGATCACTGTCTGCCAAAGGAACAAGGATCACTGGTTAGGATCACTTATAAGGATCACGTATAATAAAAATCCAGCCCTAACAATTGCCCCCAAAATATAAGGAGTTAATTGTAAATAGACGAGTTATATTTTGTTTTGATCTTATCTCTAACGGGCGATTCCGAATAACTAGCCATTACACATGGACTAGCCGTTGTGATAATTACGTCACAGATGTGACAATCCCTGCAAATCATCATTATAAATAGGAGATAGGGTTAGGATCATTCTGTATTTAAATTCGAGGTATCTTCCCTTTATAATCACTACCGAAGACTTGATCAGGTATCCTCTTCTTCTCTCTTTCCCTTCTTCCTTCTCTTTGCTCTGTTTTTTGCTTCTACTCTGTTTCCGTCTTGTCATAAACATGTTGCTCCGAAATTCTCCACATAAGGATTCTAAGAAGGATAGTCCCTTAAAGAGCCAGGGGATTATCAAGGATTCTCCTACGGAGAGGTGTTGTTTTACTGATGTTCACATAGACAGAATTCGTCATTGTTTTCCGGCGAATGCGGTTTTCAAGTCCTTCACACCTACCGCTCTGAGTGATTCTGTTTCGGATACCTGGGTGGCTTTTCCTGCTACTCCATTTACCATAGGGTATTCATATCCTTTTCCATCCTTCACCCAATCCTTCTTTTCTTTAACCGGCATCTCTTATATCCAAGCTATGCCGACGATCTGGAGGGTTCTGTATACCTTCGAAAGGATCATTGAGCAGAGAGGGATTGATCTGGGGATGACGGAGTTGGCCGAGTTTTACGATCTTACCACTTTTGGCTCTTACCGGTATCTGCTGAAACGGAAAGCCGGGGAGGATCACCCTGTCTTCAAGGTCACCAAGAATGATACAAACTGGAAGCGTCGTTTTTTCTTTGTTAGAAGGGATTCCATCCCGGATGGGAAGGATCTGCCCAAAGAATGGGCCACTCATGGTAGGATAGAGGATCCTCGAAGGATCATTGTCAGCCTTGTCTCATATAATGAGGATCACTAATATCTCTTTTTATTTCTTGTGCAGCTATATCCATTGCTCATCTGAAATTAAGCCCTGCTGCAAAAGAGAGAGTTCTAGCTTTTAAAAAGCTTCATCCTGAAGTCAGAAGTTTCCAGGTCACCGTCCAAGATTCTCAAGAAGTATCCTCTGCATCTGCCACTATGTCAAGTAAGTATCCTTATAGAAAATAAATTATATGTAGGATTGTTTGATTAATAAAGCAACTTATCTTATTTTTTGATTGTGTAGGTGCCGGAAAGTCTGCCAGGTCTGTCAAGTCTGCCTCTAAATTTGGGTTAAGTGATCTTGCCAATGTCACGTCTTCAAAGAAGAAGGCTCCTGCTGCCAGTCCTTCAGCATCAGCTCCCAAAGCGTCTATCCGGGGCAAGGGAAAAAAGAGGAAAACCTCTGAAGATCTCCAAGGATTTCCCCTCCTCCGTCAGCAATTCCTTGACTACGTGAATGAGGTAAGGATCACTGCCCCTGTTGGTCATCCGTTTCGAATATCCTGTTTGTGTATCCTGTTTCTTCGAGGATCATCCGGTTCTGAACTTACCTTATTTCCCTCTTTGCAGAAACTTGCCGAGATCGAGACCAATCTTGGCCATGTTGAGGATCAAGAGAGCCAGATTGCTGACCTTCAACAAATGGGCGTGCTTAAGGATCTCAAGATAGCAGATCTTGAGAAGGAACTCCGGGCCATGAAGGCTGAGGCTGCTCAGAGGTTGATTGATATGGATAACGAGAAGCAGGAGATCACCCAAGACGCCAAGGTCTCCGCGGCAATTGCTATGTACAAGATACAACTTCAGATGGCTGAGGAGGCTCAGGATCCTACCTTCAACAAAAGCTCGTGGGATGTTGAAGGTTGGAAGGCAAGGCTGGCGGACCTGGAAGACGAGGATGAGGCTGAGGAGATCCCCATGCTGGAAGGCGGTGATGCTGAGAAGGATCAAGGTGGCAATGCTGGTGGTGACGAAGCAGCGAAGGTGTAGGCTGCATGATTGGGCGATGATGGATATTTCGAGACTAGGCCGGAGCCCAATTTTTTAGGATTGGTAGTGGTTTTTGTGAACAATTATGGTCTGTAATCTTCGAACAATAGTTTTTAGGGGAAAGGATCCTGGATCCTTTGAACAATGGGTAGGATTACAAAAGGTGGAGGGATCCTCTGTTTGGTGGATGAAGCCTTTGTGATCCTGCCGCTTTTACTTTCCTGCAAAAATGCTAAGACCGCATAGACAATGGACACCCTTTGCCAACCCATGTGGACGGGCCACGTTTTGCTGGTAGAAATGTGGGTTGGCAATTTTGACAACTTTTTGAAAGGGTTAATGATCCTTTTGTTTAATAATATAACTTTAATCTTTCTGGCTTATCTTGTGCTGTTATCCTTCAATAATCCTCTTATTTCTCAATTGCTATATTTGTTAAAATAACAAGAGTTGAAAAAGTGTTTAATAAACTTAGGATATGATCCTAGATCAAATATCCTCATATTGAAAATTCTCAAAGTGTTTAGGTTCAAGGATCATAGGTTCGGTTGTCAAAGTATAAGGGTTGGTTAGGATAAAGAGTATAATCAAAAATAGTCAAGGATCATACCTGAGGATCCACGTTAGGATCCTAACCTTCAATCAAGACAATTGTGGATAAGACTTTGATGGATAATAAGGATTAAGGATCCTTATGTGTTTTACCTTTGACAAACCTGAAAAACGAAGCACAACTTGGGACTAAGACAATGTAAGAAGTAAATGAGTAACTGGGGTCATGCCCAAAGGATAACTGAGAATGATCCCAGAGGATCACTGGGGACAAGCCCAAAGGATAACTGGGGACAAGCCCAAAGGATAACTGGGGACAAGCCCAAAGGATCGTATGTAAACTGGAGTATGGCCCTTCTCTGGCGACTATCCAAACTTAGTGACATGAAAATGTCAAAACCTTAGCTAACGTGAAAACGTTAGAAACCTTAGGAACGGATGTATGGTACGTCTACCATTATACGTAGGATCCTAAATATAGCCAGTACGATGAGGTTGTCAGCCCCGAAAGTGGGTACTGGTCCCAAAGACGTGAACTATACCAGGATCATCGTGCGCTGCTGGCGGAAACTGGGGATAATCCCAAGGGTAACTGGGGTTGGACCCAAGGATCTGTGGTGCTTTTGGAGATCTTTGACGATTTGCTGAAGATACCTGAACTATCATAACTCAAATGGTTTGTGAGTAGAGGATGAAGGATACATGATCCTTATCCTTAGGTAAAAAGTAAGAAAATGCAATAGTTTTAGGATAAGCATATTACCAGAGTTAGGATCACTGATATCTCCGGGGTCCTTTAAGGATACTTCAATGTAAGGATCACATGCATGAAGGATCATGTTCACATGAAATATTTCTTTAAGTGAACAGCATTCCAGGCTCTTGGTAACAAGTTTCCTTCCATGGTTAGCAACCTGTATGCCCCCTTTCCTGCTTCAGCTTCAATCAAGTAGGGGCCTTCCCATTTTGGTGCTAGCTTCCCGTCAGCAGGATTGATAGTATTTTGAAATGCTTTTCTTAACACCATATCTCCGACTTGGAACTTCCTTATCCTGACATTTTTGTTGTAGGTACCAGCCATTCTTTGTTGGTAGCTTGCCATCCTTATTCTAGCTAGATCCCTGATTTCCTCAATAGTATCCAAATCCTGAGTTAGGATTGCAGCATTTTCTTCAGGATCACGAGCAATTGTTCTAGCAGTTGGGATCACCATCTCTGTTGGGATCACTGCTTCTGCCCCAAATACTAAAGAGAAAGGTGTTTGACCAGTGGCATTCTTGGGAGTTGTCCTATCAGCCCATAGCACATAAGGTAACTCCTCTGCCCATTTTCCTTTCTTGGATCCTAGCTTCTTCTTCAGATTGTTGATGATGATCTTGTTGGATGATTCTGCTTGACCATTGGCTTGTGGATGAACTGGTGTTGATGTTATCATCTTGATTCCCCAACTGTCACAAAAGTTAGTGGTTCTGCTTCCAATGAATTGGGAGCCATTATCACATACAATTTCAGAGGGAATGCCAAATCTAGTTATAATGTTTCTTTTAATGAAGGATATGACTTCCTTTTCTCTGACTTGAGCGAAGGCTTCAGCTTCTATCCACTTGGAAAAATAGTCAGTCATGGCAAGCATAAATACTTTTCCACCAGGTGCTTTAGGGAGCTTGCCAACTATATCCATTCCCCATCTCATGAATGGCCAAGAGGATGGTATGGGGTGTAGTAATTCAGCTGGTTGGTGAAGGATATTGCTATGCCTTTGGCAAGGATCACATTTCTTAGCATACTCTATAGCATCCCTTTTCATGGTTGGCCAGTAGTATCCTGTTCTAAGGATCCTTGAGAATAATGCCCTGCCCCCAGTGTGGTTTCCACAATCTCCTTCATGGAAGTCTCTCAATACTTCTTCAATTTCAGGATCCTCAATACATCTTAGATATGGTCCTGCAAGGGATCGTTTATATAACACATTATTTAAGATTGTAAATTGAGATACCTTGATCCTGAAAGCTCTAGGATTTTCTCCCATTGGAATCTCTCCGTTTTGCAAGTATTTCGTGATTGGTGGGATCCATGATCCTGAATAAGATTGAGCTTCTTCATTAGGGATTACTGCAGTATCCTCTTCTATTTCCATGGCCATTTGATTTTCAATAGCAGGAGCCAGGATATGGATGATAGGGATACTTATGTCTTCTGGAATTTTTAAGGATGATCCTAGGTTGGCCAATGCATCAGCTTCCGTGTTATCCTCCCTTGGTACCTGTGTCAAGCTGAAAGAAACAAAAGAGAGTGCCAATTCTTTGACTATCTCTAAATATTTGGTTAGTTTTTCACCTTTAACAGCATAGGATCCGTAAAAGTGATTAGTGATCAATAATGAATCTACATATACGTTAAGATACTTTACCCCCATATCCTTAGCAATCTGTAAGCCAGCAATTAAGGCTTCATACTCAGCCTCATTGTTAGTTGCTTGGAACTCACAGGCTATGGAGTGGGGTATTATGTCCCCCTGTGGCGATTTTAGTAGGATCCCTAGCCCTGTGCCTTTGATATTTGAGGATCCGTCAGTGTGTAGGATCCAAGGATCCTTGGTCTCATCCAGCTGCTGGACCTCCAATTCTGCTTCTTTTTGTAGATCACTACTGAAATCAGCCACAAAGTCAGCTAGTGCTTGAGATTTGATGGCTGTTCTTGGTTCGTATCTTATATCATGGGCACTAAGCTTCACTGCCCACTTAGCCATTCTCCCTGACATATCTGGTTTCCTGAGGACATTCTTAATTGGAAAATTAGTTCTAACAACAATAGTATGGGTTTCAAAATAATGTCTTAATTTAGTCGATGCCATGATTAATGCAAGAATAAGTTTTTCGAGGTGTGAGTACCTGGATTCGGCATCAAGTAAACTTTTACTTACATAGTAGATAGGATATTGTGTACCTTCATGATCCTTGACAAGGACTGCACTTACAGCGGTTGAGGATACCGCCAGGTATAAGGATAACACATCTCCTTTTTCCGGTTTTGCTAATGCTGGTGCTGAGGACATATATTCTTTGAGGGCTTGTAAAGCATTCTCATGTTTCTCAGTCCATTCAAACTTCTTATTCTTCCTTAGGATATCGTAGAATTCTTTGCATTTTTCTGAGGATTTCGATATGAACCTGTTCAAAGCTGCTATCCTGCCTGTCAGTCTTTGAACATCCTTGGCATTGGCAGGAGATTTGATATTTATTAATGCTTTGATTTGTTCCGGGCTTGCTTCAATGCCCCTCTGGGTTACCATGTATCCTAAGAACTTTCCTGCCTTAACACCAAAATGGCATTTTGAACGATTAAGTTTCATGTTGTAATTATCAAGGATATCGAATGCTTCTTCTAAGTCCCTTAGGTGATCCTCAGCTTTCTTTGACTTGACCACCATATCATCTATGTATACTTCCATAGTTTGTCCAATTTGATCTTTGAACATCATATTCACCAGCCTTTGATATGTTGCACCTGCATTTCTTAATCCAAAAGGCATGGCAATATAACAATACAAACCTGTTGGGGTCATAAAGGCTGTATCCTCTTGGTCAGATGGTTCCATCTGGATTTGTTGGAATCCAGATGATGCATCCATAAAGGTTAACAGTTCATGCCCCGCTGTTGCATCCACCATGGAGTCAATGTGGGGTAATGGGAAAGGATCCTTGGGACATGCCTTATTCAAATCAGTGAAATCGACACATACCCTCCACTTTCCGTTTTTCTTTTGGACAACAACCACATTGGCTAACCATTTTGGATATTTTACCTCTCTGATCATACCTGCTCGAAGTAGTCTCTCTACTTCTTCTTGGATAATGGCATTCCTTTCTGGTGCAAACTTCCTCCTTTTTTGATGGATTGGTTTGATAGACC
This sequence comes from Helianthus annuus, assembly GCF_002127325.2. Classification (NCBI taxonomy): domain Eukaryota; kingdom Viridiplantae; phylum Streptophyta; class Magnoliopsida; order Asterales; family Asteraceae; genus Helianthus; species Helianthus annuus. The sequence goes on along the minus strand of NC_035444.2, from coordinate 141,471,278 downwards.
TGTCAATGCCAAGTTTGTGAGTAATAATATCCTTAGATATACCTGTCATATCTTCATGTTTCCAAGCAAAGGTAGATTTTCTTCTTTTGAGGAAGGATATCATGTCTTCTTTCATCTTGCCAAGGATCCCTGATCCAATATAGATTTTTGATTCAGGATCACTAGGATCCAAGAGGATCTCATCTACATCTTGTTCCCTTGCCTCCAAGACATTCCTTGGAGGATACTGTAATTGCTATTGCTCCCTTGGCTTCGAGGTTGGCTTCATAGATGAGGTATAACAATCCTTAGCCTCCTGCTGGTCACTGTCGATCTTGATTATCCCCCATGGGCTAGGGAGCTTCACACATTGATGGTAGGTAGATGGAACTGCTTTCATGTCATGTATCCAAGGCCTGCCAAGGATAACGTTGCAACAAGATAAACAGTCAATAACACAAAATTTTTGATAATTATGTAATCCTTCCACGTAGATTGGGAGTTTGATGTCCCCCAGAGTTTTCTTCGTTTCCCCACTGAATCCTACAAGCACGGAGGATCTTGGTATGATGTCTGATTCTGGGATACCCATCTTCTTTAGGACATCAAGCTGGATAATGTTCACTGAGCTCCCTCCGTCGATAAGGATCCTGCGGACAAAATGGTTAGAGATAAAGAGAGTGATAACTAAACTATCATGGTGAGGATCCTGAATGTTAATGCGATCATCCTCATCAAATGTTATCATCTTCCCTTCTGAGACACTTGAGGTTCTAATAGGCCTTTCTCCATTATCCATTTTTGATTCTTTTGCATGTCTTTTGGCTGCTGAAAAGGATGTACCACAAATGTCTGATCCTCCGGATATGAAGTTAATCACTTGTGCGTTTGCCGGAGGTGCTGGAGCCTTTTCAGGGATCCTTTCAGGATCCTGGGTCCTTTGCTTTTTTCTCCCCAACAATTCTTTTAGATGCCCCTTGCTTAGCAGGTATCCAATTTCTTTTCTTAAGGCTATGCAATCTTCAGTTAGATGCCCGAAATCCTCATGGTATGCACACCATTTGGACTTGTCTTTAGTCCCGGATGGTTTATCATTCTTCCTGGGCCACCTAGCCTTTTCACCTAGATTCTGCATTGCAAGGATTAGTTCATGATTATCAACGGAAAAACAATATTCTGAGATTGGAGGATATTCTTCATCATCCTCTTCTTGGTCAACAGCATGCACATTCTTGTTCTCGTTTCTATGGTAGGATTTGAACTTGTTGCTTTTGAAGGAGGATCCTTGCTTATCTTGTTTTGAGGATCCTAGTTGTCTTTCCTGGATTCTCTTGTCATCCTCTAGCCGGATAAACCTGAGTGCTCGAGTTCTTACTTCATCTAAATTCCTGCATGGTGTCATAACAAGATCATCATAGAATAATGAATCCTTAAGCAGTCCCATTTTGAAGGCTTCAACAGCCGTAGCCATATCCAAGTTGGGAATGTCCAAGGATTCTTTACTAAATTTAGTTATATAATCCCTTAATGATTCATTATGATTTTGAGTTATCCTGTACAAATCACTAGTTAATTTTTCAAATTTTCTACTACAAGAGAATTGGTTATTGAATAAATTAACTAAATTGGCAAATGAAGTAATAGAGTAAGGGGGAAGACTTAGCAGCCACTTAAGAGCTGATCCAGTAAGAGTGGATCCAAATCCTTTACATAGGCATGCTTCTTTCAACTTTTCTGGGATAGGATTGATTTCCATCCTTTCCCTGTATTGTGCTATATGCTCCTCTGGATCCGTTGTGCCATCATACAGCTTCATGGTAGGGATATGGAACCTTTTGGGTACCTCTGCATCACAAATTGGTGGTGCAAAGCGAGATACCTTGTGGCTTCCATCTGCAATCTCCGGGATAGGCTTGACTACCCCTGGAACACTTGAGATCATATCCTTTAGTTTTTGTAATTCCCTGGCCATAGCGTGATTGGTACCTGTATCCTGCATGAATCCATGGTTAGTGGTAGGATAATTATTTAAAGTGTTACCTCCCATTGGGTTCAAGTTAGGGAATCCATATTGCTGGGATTCTGGAACAACGGAGGGACCAGTGGAAGCAATGGTCTGCATTGGAATGAAGTCCCCTTGATGGACATCTAGACTTCCTGTTTGCAAACTTTTTAGGGATACTGGTATCTGGGAGGATCCTGGTGTCTGGGATGATCCTGGAACAAAGGAGGGACCTTGGCCCTGGAATGATCCTGGAACAAAGTAGGATCCTCGAAACTGCTGTGCCCCCGGATAGGCTCCCGGATTCATGAAGGATCCCATGTATTGAGGATAGGATCCTATTGGCTGAAAATGTGAATCTGATGTCTGAGTCATTGCTGCCGAGTTGAGATGTGATCCTCCTGATTCCCCTATGATTTGCACGTCCGGGATCCCTGATGGCTGGGAAGTGATCATTGGAGTATCAAAGCTCAAGGATTTGGGCATCAGTGGAGAATGATCCTCTGCCGCTTTCTTTTGTCTTTTGAGATCTCCAATTTCCCTGAGGATCCTTTCGTTAGTTTCATCTTGCCGCTGCATACGATCCTTCATCTGCAAAATTAAAGCAAATACATCACTAGTACTGGGAATAGAAGAATTCATAGCAGAAGAAGATAGAGGTTTAGAGAAAGTGGGAGTTGATCTCTTCTCAGTATTTTTCTGAGATCCTGCCGGTGGAGGAGGCAAGGTGATCTGTGATGAAATGACCGCAGACATCGCCGTGGACGTGTTCTTCAATGATGAAGCCATGTAACTCTTTCAAATGATTTCGAACAAAAGATTTTTCTTATGAATGAAGCACCAATTGCCCCACGGTGGGCGCCAAACTGTTTTGGTCAAAAATCACACAAGGATAATGTAACCAAACTTTATGAAAACGGGGTATGATGCTTGGTTAATTATGAAAGTAAAGGATCACTTCTGTGATAAAGGATGCAAAGACACAATGATTTATACGAGGAAAAAGCCCTTGATCAATGTATGATCTCCGGCATAAAAAACCTCGGGTGATGGCAACTACCGATCACCAACTTCAATATATCAAAAATATGATTACAACTTCGGATAGTAATGAGCTGAGTACAAGGATCACTGAGTGTCTAAGTGTTTGAGAGTTGTGTCGTATGTCGTGTGTGTTCTTCCGAATGAGGAAGAGTGGTATTTATACAAGTGTAGGTGACTTATTTTAGGTAAAAGGACTAATTATCAGCTCATTACCCCTTTAGAAATAAAGACAATCTAGCCTAAATTGCTGCCCATGAATCAAGCCATGTTTCTATATCCTGTGCAACGTCTATCTCTGATTTAGCTCTTGCCATAATTGTGAAGACGCGTCCCTGGATCACGATGTCTAGAGCATATCCTGCTAGATGTTCCTGCAAAACAATATTATATTGAGCGGAAGTAGCCGTTAGTATAAGGATCACCATAATGTCCCATGATCCTGATCCTGAAGCCCTTCTGAGGATCACTGTCTGCCAAAGGAACAAGGATCACTGGTTAGGATCACTTATAAGGATCACGTATAATAAAAATCCAGCCCTAACAATCATGATGAGGATCCTGGATGTCAACGCGATCATCCTCATCAAAGGTTATGACTTTTCCTTCCGAGACACTCGATGTTCGAATAGGTCTTTCTCCATTATCCATTTTAGCTTCCTTTGCATGCCTTTTAGCTGCTGAGAAGGATGTACCACAGATGTGTGGTCCTCCAGAAATAAAGTTTATCATTTGTGCATCTGCCGGAGGGGCTGGAGCTTTTTCCGGGATCCTTTCAGGATCCTGAGTCCTTGGCTTTTTTCTTCCCAGCAACTCTTTTAAATGCCCCTTGCTCAGCAGATATCCAATTTCCTTTCTCAATGCGATGCATTCCTCTGTTAAATGCCCAAAATCCTCATGGTATGCACACCACTTTGATTTGTCTTTAATTGCGGCCGGTTTGTCATTTTTTCTGGGCCATCTGGCTTTTTCTCCTAGATTCTGCATCGCAAGGATTAGTTCATGGTTATCAACGGAAAAACAATATTCAGAAATTGGAGGATAATCCTCATCATCATCGTCTTCTTGGTCAACAGCATGCACGTTTTGGTTGCCAGTTCTGTTATAGGATTTGAATTTGTTGTTCTTGAACGAGGATCCTTGCTTTTCTTGTTTTGAGGATCCTGCTAGTCTCTCCTGGATCCTCTTGTCATCCTCTAGCCGGATGAACCTGAGTGCCCGAGTCCTTACTTCATCTAGGTTCCTGCATGGTGTTATAACAAGATCATCATAGAACAATGAATCCCTAAGTAATCCCATTTTGAAGGCCTCAACAGCCGTGGCTATATCCAAATTGGGAATGTCCAAGGATTCTTTACTAAATTTGGTTATGTAATCCCTTAATGATTCAGTATGACCCTGAGTTATCCTATATAAATCACTAGTTAATTGTTCAAATTTTCTACTACAAGAAAATTGATTATTGAATAAGTTAACTAGATTAGCAAATGAAGTAATAGAGTAAGGGGGAAGACTTAGCAGCCATTTGAGAGCTGATCCAGAAAGAGTGGATCCAAATCCCTTGCATAGGCACGCTTCCTTTAACCTTTCTGGAATCGGATTGATCTCCATCCTCTCCCTGTATTGTGCTATGTGTTCCTCAGGATCCGTTGAACCATCATACAGCTTCATAGTTTGAATATGGAATCTTTTGGGTATCTCAGCATCACAAATTGGTGGTGCAAAACGAGATATCTTATGGCTTCCATCTGCAATCTCCGGGATAGGTTTGACCACCCCTGGAACACTTGATATCATATCCTTCAGTTTTTGCAGCTCTTTGGCCATAGCATGGTTGATACCTGCATCCTGTATGAATCCATGGTTAGTGGTAAGAGAATTATTAAAAGTGTTACCTCCCATTGGGTTCAAGTTAGGAACACTGGATGTGAATCCATATTGCTGGGACTCTGGGATGACGAAGGGACCAGTGGAAGCAATGGTCTGCATTGGAATAAAATCTCCTTGATGGATATCTGAACTTCCTGTTTGCAAACTCTTCAAGGATCCTGGCATCTGGAAGGATCCCTGAAACTGGGATGATCCTGGAACAAAGGAGGATCCTTGAACCTGGGATGATCCTGGAATAAAGGAGGATCCTTGAACCTGGGATGATCTTGGAACAAAGGAGGATCCTTGAACCTGCTGTGCTCCTGAGTAGGCTCCTGAATTCATGAAGGATCCCATATGCTGAGGATAGGATCCCGCTAGCTGGAAATATGAACCTGATGCCTGAGTCACTATTGCTGAATCGTAGTGCACTCCTCTTGGTCCACCCACATGTCGAATATCTGGAACCTCTGATGGCTGAGAAGTAATCACCGGAGTATCAAAATTCAAAGATTTGGGCACCAGTGGAGAATGATCCTCTGCCGCTTTCTTTTGTTCCTTGAGATCTCCGATTTCTTTGAGGATCCTGTCGTTGGTCTTGTCCTGTTGCTGTATATGATCTCTCATCTGCAAAATCAAAGTAAATATGTCACTAGTAGTGGGAGTATAGGAAGCAGAAGAAGTTGGAGGTTTAGAGAAAATAGGAGTTGGTTTCTTCTCAGCATTTTTCTGAGATCCAGCTGGTGGTGGAGGCAAAGGTGGAATGCCCTGAGATGAATTGACCGCATACATCGCAATAGAGGTATTCTTCACCGATGAAGCCATGTATTCGTATGCAATGATCCGGAATGATCACCAACAGAAAACTTTCTTATGAATGAAGCACCAATTGCCCCACGGTGGGCGCCAAACTGTTTTGGTCAAAAATCACACAAGGATAATGCAACCAAACTCTCTGTAACGGGGAATGATGCTTGAAATGATGAATAAAGATAAGGATCACTTAAATGTAAATTGCACAAGTGACACAAGGATTTATACGAGGAAAAAGCCCTTGATCAATGAATGATCTCCGGCATAAAAAACCTCGGGTGATGGAAACTACCGATCACCAAGTTCAAATATAATAAATAATCTTTACAACTTCGGATAGTAACGAGCTAGGTACAAGGATCACTATGGTGTAGTATGCTAGAGCGTGTAAGAAATGTGTCGTCCTCTGCCAAATGCTCGAGGGTGCAGTTTATATAAGTGTGTGTGGTTGAATTTAGGCAATTCACCTAACTACTAGCTCGTTACCCCTTTTAGAAATAGAAGTAAATTTAGCCTAACAAACTATCCGTAATTTGTGCTAGGTTTCCATATTCTCCACAACGTCTATTTCCGGTTATACATGTGCGAAATTAGCGTGGAAGATTCCTTAATAACGTTGCCAAGACCAGGTCCAACTCGTAATTCCTGTAAAACAACATGAAATTCAAAGAGAACAATCGTTAGTATGAGGATCCTTGGGATGATCCATGATCCTGACCCTGGAGCTCTTCTGAGGATCACTACCTGCCACAGAAACAAGGATCACTGTTAGGATATCATGTAAGGATCACAGGTCATTAAAAATCCTGCCCTAACAACGATTATTGTTTAATTTGAGTTGGTGATCGGTAGTTTCCATCACCCGAGGTTTTTTATGCCGGAGATCATTCATTGATCAAGGGTTTTTTCCTCGTATAAATCTTTGTGTCACTTGTGCATTTCATTTCTGAGTGATCCTCATTGTTGTTCATCAATTCAAGCATCATACCTCACAACAGAAAGTTTGGTTACATTGTCTTAGCTTGATTTTTGACCAAAACAGTTTGGCGCCCACCGTGGGGCAATTGGTGCTTCATTCCTAAAAGATTCTCATTCTCGTGATCATTTCGGTTCATTGCATCCAAGCAGATGGCTTCATCATCAAAGAACACTTCCACTGCGATGTCTGCAGTCAATTCATCCCAGGGCATTCCACCTTTGCCTCCACCACCTTCTAGATCTCAGAAAAATGCCGAGAAGAAACCAACTCCCATTTTCTCAAAACCTCCAACTTCTTATGCTTCTTATACTCCTACTACTAGTGACTTGTTTACTCTGATTTTGCAGATGAAGGAACCCATCCTCAGCATATAGGATCCTTCGCTAGCTCAGGAGGCTACTCGGGAGCGCATCAGATTCAAGGATTCTGGCCGGTTCAAGGATCCTCGCAGGTTCAAGGATCCTCTCAGGTTCAAGGATCCTCACAGGTTCAAGGATCCTCTCAGGTTCAAGGATCCTCCCATGTTCAAGGATCCTCCCAGATTCAAGGATCCTCTCAGTTCCATGGATCCTTCCAGATTCCGGGATCCTTAAGGAGTTTGCAATCAGGGAGTTCAGATATCCATCAGGGAGATTTTATTCCAATGCAGACCATTGCTTCTACTGGTCCTTCGATCATTCCAGAGTCTCAACAATATGGATTCACATCCGGTGTTCCTAATTTAAACCCAATGGGAGGTAACACTTTCATAATTCTTATACCACTAACCATGGCCTTATGCAGGATACAGGTATCAATCATGCCATGGCCAGAGAATTGCAAAAGTTGAAGGATATGATATCAAGTGTCCCAGGAGTGGTCAAGCCTATCCCGAAGATTGCAGATGGGAGCCATAAGATATCTCGTTTTGCACCACCCATCTGTGATGCTGAGATACCCAAGAGGCTCCACGTGCCAACCATGAAGTTGTATGATGGTTCAACAGATCCTGAAGAACACATAGCACAATACATGGAAAGGATGGAGATCAATCCCATCCCAGAAAGGTTAAAGGAAGCATGTCTGTGCAAGGGATTTTGATCCACTTGTTTTGGTCAAAAATCACACAAGGATAATGCAACCAAACTCTTTGTAAACGGGGAATGATGCTTGGTATGATGAACAAAGATAAGGATCACTTAAATGAAAATTGCACAAGTGACACAAGGATTTATACGAGGAAAAAGCCCTTGATCAATGAATGATCTCCGGCATAAAAAACCTCGGGTGATGGAAACTACCGATCACCAAATTTCAATATAATAAACAATGTTTACAACTTTGGATGGTAACGAGCTAGGTACAAGGATCACTATGGTGTAGTATGCTAGAGTGTGTAAGAAGTGTGTTGTGTCTTCCGAATGCTCAAGAGTGCAATTTATATAAGCGTGTGTGGTCGAATTTTAGGCAAGTCACCTAACTACTAGCTCGTTACCCCTTTAGAAATAGAAGTAAATTTAGCCTAACTAAGTGCCCGTAAATTGTGCTGAGTTTCCTTATTCTCCACAACGTCTATTTCCGGCGGTGTATGTGCGAGATTTACGTGAAAGATTCCTTAATAACGTTGCCAAAACCAGGTCCAACTCGTAATTCCTGCAAAACAACATTAAATTCAAAGAGAACAATCGTTAGTATGAGGATCCTTAGGATGATCCATGATCCTGATCCTAAAGCTCTTCTGAGGATCACTATTTGCCAAAGAAACAAGGATCACTCGTTGGGATATCATGTAAGGATCACAGGTCATTAAAATCCTGCCCTAACAATTGCCCCCAAAATATAAGGAGTAATTATGTAATATTAACGAGTTATATTTTGCTGATCTAACTCAACGGATATATAGCCGTTGTGAACGAACTATCCGTTGCAATCCTGACGTCACGGAAGTGACAGCCCTGCATAAATCATGATTATAAATAGAGATCGGGATAGGATCGTTTGTATTTAAAATCAAGACCTTCTCCCTTTGTAACCGCAACCAGAGGATTGAACAGGTATTCCCTTCGTCTTCTCTCTCGATTGCTCTGTTTTTCTTCTTGTGTTTAAAATGTTGCTCCGGAATTCTCCTGCCAAGGATCAGTAGAAAGAAAGCCCCTTTAAGAGCCAAGGGATCATCACAAACTCTGCTAAAGAACGCTGTATCTTTGCTGATCCTCAGATTGACAGGATTCGGTGCTGTTTTCCTGCAAATACGGTGTTCAAAGCTTATGATCCTTCTGCCCTGAGTGATCACACCTCCGATTCATGGGTTGCCTTTCCTGTGATCCCGTTTTCCATAGGTTATACGTATCCCTTTCCAGCCTTCACCCAAGCCTTCTTCTCCTTGACCGGCATATCTTACATCCAGGCCATGCCGATGATCTGGAGGGTTTTGTTTACCCTTGAGAGGATCATCGAGCAAGAGGGGATTGACTTAGGTATGGCCGAGTTGGGTGAGCTATACGATCTGACCACCTTTGGTTCCCATCGTTATCTGTTCAAACGTAGACCCGGGGAGGAGCATCCGATCTTCAAGGCTACCAAGAATGATACTAATTGGAAGCGGCGGTTTTTCTTTATAAGGAGAGATACCATCCCTGATGGGGAGGATTTGCCCAAGAAGTGGGTTACCCATGGTAGGATAGAGGATCCTGGGAAGGATCACCGTAGAACTTGTCCCTTAGTATAAGGATCACTAATGTTTTGTTGTTTTCTTGTTGTGCAGCTATCTCCGTTTCACATCTGAAGTTGACTCCTGCTGCAAAAGAGAGACTCCTGGCCTTTAAGAAGCTTGATCCTGAAGTCAGAACTTTCAAGATTACCACCCAGGATTCTCAGGAAGTATCCTCTGCTTCTGTCACAATGTCAAGTAAGTATCCTTATTTAAGGAGTATTTATATAATGAGAGTCAAATAAAATTAAGATACTTATCTTGTTTTGGTTGTGTAGGTGCTGGAAAATCCACTAAATCTTCCTCAAAGTTCGGCATCACTGATCTTACTAACGTCAAATCCTCTAAGAAGAAGACCCCTGCTGCTAGCCCAACTGCTTCGGCCCCTAAAGCACCTATCAGGGGAAAAGGAGGCAAGAAGAGAAAGGCCTCTGAAGCTGAGGATTTGCAAGGTCTGCCCCTGCTCCGCCAACAGTGTCTGGATTACATCAATGAGGTAAGGATCACTGTCCTGCTTGTGTATCCTGCTAGTCTAAGGATCACTTGGTTTCTGAGATCATTCCTTGTCTTCCTTGCAGAAATTTGCTGAGGTAGAGACATATGTTGGCCATGTTGAGGATCAGGATCGCCAGATTGTTGACCTTCAACAGGTTGGGGTGTTGAAGGATCTCAAGATAGCCGATCTTCAGAAGGAGCTCCAGGCCACCAAGAATGATGCTGCCAAGATGCTGATCAACTTTGACTATGAGAAGCACGAGATCACCCAGCATGCCAAGGTCTCTGCCGCAATAGCTATGTACAAGATCCAGCTGCAAATAGCCATGGAAGCCCAGGATCCTGCTTTTGATAAGAGTACCTGGGATGTTGAAGGCTGGAAGGCTAGGCTGGCTGAGCTGGAGGATGATGAGGAGGATGAGGAGATCCCGATGCTCGAGGGTGGAGGCACTGGCAAGGATCAAGGTGGAGAGGCAAGTGGAGCCGGTGGTGATGGTGCAGCGAAGGATTGAGCTGCAGGATTGGGCGATGATGGAAATTTCGAGACTTAGCCGGAGCCCATTTTTTTTGTTTGGTGGTTGTTTATTTGAATAGTTTGATGGTTTGTATTTTGAACAATAGTTTTTAGGATAAGGATCTATGATCCTGTGAACAATAGGTAGGATAATATGTGGTGGAGGGATCCTCTGTTTGGGGGATGAAGCCACTTGTTATCCTCCTGACCTTTATTTCCTGCACTGCTATGACCGCATGAACAATGGACACCCTTTGCCAACCCATGTGGACGGGCCACGTTTTGCTGGTAGAAACGTGGGTTGGCAATTTTGACAACTTTAAAGGGTTAACTATTTTGTGAATGAATAAAACTTTAACTTTTGACTTATCTTGTGATGTTATCCTTGTATATCCTTTAAATTCTCAATTGTTTTGATTTATACTTGTCTGAGTAAGAAAAGTTAAGCAAATTATGTTTAAAAATTTAGGATATGATCCAGGATCAAATATCCTATAGTCGAAAACTTCCAAAAAGTAGTTCATTTTAAGGATCATAGGTTCAGTTGTCAAAGTGTAAGGGTTATTCAAATTAATGAATGAAATCAAAACAGTTAAGGATCATACCTGAGAATCCAAGTTAGGATCCTAACCTTTAATCAGGATAACCATAAGAAAAACTTTAATGGATAATAAGGATTGAGGACCCTTAATTGTTTAACTTCGAAAACCTGAAAATAGAATATAACTTGGGACTAAGCCAATATAAAAGACAAATTAGTAACTGGGGACAAGCCCAAAGGATAACTGGGGACAAGCCCAAAGGATAACTGGGGACAAGCCCAAGGATCATAGGTGAACTGGAGTATGGCCCTTACTGGCGACTATCCAAACGTAGTGACATGATAATGCCAAAACCTTAGCTAACGTGAAAACGTTAGAAACCTTAGGAACGGATGTATGGTACGTCTACCATTATACGTAGGATCCTAGGTATAGCCAGTACGATGGAATTATCAGCCCCTAAAGCGAGTACTGGTCCCAAAGACTTGAACTATACCAGGATCATCGTGCGCTACAGGCGAAACTGGGGACAAGCCCAAGGATGACTAGGGACAAGCCCAAACAACTGGGGTTAAACCCAAGGATCTGAATTACTTCTGAAGATTGTCGACAATATGCTAAGGATACCTGGACTATCAGAACTCAAAATCTCGTGAGAGAAGGATGAAGGATACATGATCCTTATCCTTAAATAAGAAAATATTTAAATAAGAGTTCGAGCTTAGGACATTACCAGAATAAGGATCATCGATACTTCAGGGATCCTTGAAGGATACTTCTAATGTAAGGATCATAAGTGCCAGAAGGATCCTGCTCACATGAAATATTTCTTCAAGTGGACAGCATTCCAGGCTCTTGGTAACAAATTACCCTCCATGGTTAGCAGTCTATATACCCCTTTTCCTGCTTCGGCTTCGATCAAATAAGGGCCTTCCCATTTTGGTGCCAATTTCCCATCAGCAGGATTGGTGGTATTCTGGAATGCTTTTCTCAATACCATATCCCCAACTTGGAATTTCCTTATCCTGACATTTTTGTTATAAGCACCAGCCATTCTTTGTTGGTAGCTAGCCATCCTTATCCTAGCCAGATCCCTAATTTCCTCAATAGTATCCAAGTCTTGAGCTAGGTTTGCATCATTTTCCTCAGGATCACGGGTATTTGTTCTAGCAGTTGGAACCACCATTTCTGTTGGGATCACTGATTCTGCCCCAAATACCAAAGAGAATGGTGTTTGACCAGTAGCATTCTTGGGGGTTGTCCTATCAGCCCAAAGCACATAAGGTAATTCTTCTGCCCATTTCCCCTTCTTGGATCCAAGTTTCTTCTTCAAATTGTTGATGATGATCTTGTTGGATGATTCTGCTTGACCATTAGCTTGTGGGTGGACTGGTGTTGATGTTATCATCTTAATCCCCCAGCTGTCACAAAAGTTAGTAGTTCTGCTCCCAATAAATTGAGAACCATTATCACATACAATTTCAGAAGGAATGCCAAATCTAGTTATAATATTTCACTTAATAAAGGATATAACTTCCTTTTCTCTGACTTGGGCAAAGGCTTCAGCCTCTATCCACTTGGAGAAGTAATCAGTCATAGCAAGCATGAACACTTTTCCACCAGGTGCCTTAGGGAGCTTGCCAACTATATCCATCCTCCATCTCATAAATGGCCAAGAGGATGGTATAGGATGTAGAAATTCAGCCGGCTGATGAAGGATATTGCTGTGTCTTTGACAAGGATCACACTTCTTAGCATACTCCACAGCATCCCTTTTCATAGTTGGCCAGTAGTATCCTGTCCTTAAGATCCTTGAGAACAATGCCCTGCCCCCAGTGTGGTTTCCACAGTCTCCTTCATGGAAGTCTTTTAAAACTTCTTGAACTTCAGGATCCTCGATACATCTTAAATATGGTCCTGCAAGAGATCGCTTATACAGCATGTTATTTAAGATTGTGAATTGAGATACCTTAATTCTGAAAGCCCTAGGGTTTTCTCCCATAGGAATCTCTCCGTGTTGTAGGTATCTCATGATTGGTGAGATCCATGATCCTGAACAAGATTGAGTATCCTCACTAGGGATCATTGTCACACCCCCAAAATCCACCATGCGGAGAACTACCGCTTGGAGGCGTGACATGACCAGGATCAAGCCACCAATCATACTGAACTATGTATTTAAGTAATTAAAGCCAACCACAATACGATTGGTGACTGAAAGCTAGTTAACCAAGTTTTAATTTAAACAGTGGAAGCATAAACGTAAAGTCCAAAATATAAGTCCATAGTTTATAAGTTAAGGTTTCAAACACAAGTTTAATAAGTTCATAAGGATTATATATTAAACACGGGACATAACCGTCCGTACACCACAACGACTCCTTCCTCGTGCAAGATCCAAGCATTTAGCGACCTGTAAGGCATGTAACAACGAGTCAACAACAAAGTTGAGTGAATTCACAGTTGGTTGTTTAGTTATAGCATTCGTTTCGTAAATCATTTGTTCGTTTTGAAAACCATGTATCGTATGTATTTGCATCGCGGTCTTTCTGACATGTTTGCAAAGATTAGTGGGGGTTTCCCATGTGTTACTAGACCACGCGTATCGACTGCTACGAAAATATAAGAGGTGCCCTAAGTCAATGTCTATCAGCATTGACCCTTTGCCCATAGTCCATTAGTACACGCCCGTCCGACTGGCACGGGGTGAGGTTTGTTAAACCTAATAGCGCTATTAACTAATGACCCGCTCGCCATAGGCCTAGGCGATTAAGTCGATAAATGAGGGACTTAAAGTGATAGAGTTGATGGTCTTATGATCGTGTACGTAGGTTTTACGTGCGTGCCCTTCAATCCGAGGACAGTAAAAAGTAGTTTAACAAGAATGATAGTACAAGTAGTTAATCAATCCCATTCCCAAACCCCTGGGAATCTCATGCCTTAGAAAGAGTGTGAACTCACCTCGGTTTGCTCGGTTAGATTCTCAATATAGCTAACAGTCAAGGTCGGTCAATCACGTCCTAGTATGATTTACCAGTTAGTCATTTAGTGGCTTTCAAATAGAACACAAAGTTCCTACACGTATCTATCACATAACATGCATCACTTTAACGGTTTATGCCCTCTAAGTTTCCCATCCATTCCCCACTCAAAATCAAACATACGATAATGCACATAACATATATAACATGTTAGATCATTCACGGATAGCATACTCGACATTTAGACACGCAAGTCACAACTTATCTCAATTCAGCATTTATATTCAGAACCGGCTGTTTTCGGACATCTTAATAAAATAGTTATATTATTCCAAAAATTCCCAAATTTCTACAAGATGTCTTAAACGTTCCATATTTTATTTTGTAAAAGTATCGGAGTCCAGTTCACTGCCAATATTTTATAAAAAATCATATTCCGGACTGAACTCAGATTTATGAATTTCTGACCACAGTCCACGGAACAATTTATTAAAAATTCATCGCGCGTCCGATTTACGAAATTCCAGCGGGGTAATTACACATGCATCGGTTGTCATCTACTGTACAAATTTCATGGTCCAATTCATCACAAAACTCAGGTTATGACTGAAAGTACGACACCCATTTATTGCTGTCAAAATTCAGCTTAAGTTGCTGTTACAAATTAACACTTTAAAAATAGTAAACGAGGTCCAAAAATTATGATTCCGGTGCCATTAAAACCGTATTTCCTAATATCACATTTTAGAGTCAAAATATCAGTTTTTCGCAGCGTTTATGACCTGTTTACAGCCAACTGAAGTTGGCTGTAAAGTATGGACAGATTGCTGTTTTTGGTCTCTAGCTTACTAGTTTGTGTTCGGTTGATCCCGTTAATTATGTTTAGTGACCACAACAACATCACACATCAATAACAATCAGCAAAACATCTAATAATCCACCAATAATCACAATCACACAAGATCTACATGAGTTTCACACCTATCTTCCCTTTATTCATCTTATTCATCTTTTATCCAAGACTAATGTAAGTTCTTTTAGAGTTTCATAAGTTTTTAACCATTAATCATCTATTAACCATCATAAATATGTAGATCAAGAGTGTTAGAGTGTCTTACTACTAGCACAAGGCTAGGGAAGAAACAAGTCGGAAATGTGGAGGATAATAGCACACAAGAGAGGTCCTTCGAGTTCCAAGCACACCGGGCTTCCTACTTCACCTCCTAGCACCTTGCTATCACCTTGGATTGGATTGAAGTTGCAAGAAAGTGGGTGGTGTGTGCGTGGTGTATGGTGGCCGGTTGTGGGTGGCCGAGAGAGGGAGAGAAGATAGTGAGAGAGAGGTGTGATCTTGTGAGGTGATGTTGAATCTATGGAACCATACTTATATAATGTCTTCATATATTTTGGCCAAATCAACAAGCAACAATCTATTATAAAATTGAAATCAAATCTAGGACCATACTTATATAATGTCTTCATATATTTTGGCCAAATCAACAAGCAACAATCTATTATAAAATTGAAATCAAATCTAGGACCATACTTATATAATGTCTTCATATAATTTGGCCAAATCAACAAGCAACAATCTATTACATAATTGAAATCAAATCTAGGAATGATATTGTGAAGTATGGTTAAGATCTTGGGTGGGGTCCATGGGGGCTGATTTACGGTTGGGGGGGGGTCTAGTTTAAAAATTGTGACTAAAATGTAACAAGGTTGTTAAATTCCAAGTAATAAACTTACACTTGTTAGTCAGTTTATTTGTGGTGGGTGTTATGGCATACGGGGACCATGACTAGCCAAAAATAATTAAATAATGTGTTTGACAAATATTTGGTGTCCCGGGTAATGTCCGGTTGTTCGGTCGGATACTGTTTCGTTAAAGTGTTTAATTATTCCGTAAGGCGTCTTACACATATATTTTTGTAACACAATTAATTCCTAACACATAGGAAAATATTCAGGACCATTTAGTCAAGTTTTTGCACAAGCCAAGTACGTTAACAAACACATGTAAGTATATCACAGTAATCAGAGAGCAGTTAAGTAATTTCGCACAGTCGTCAAACACTTTAATTATCAATAATAAATTGTACGGAATACATAGAATTTTGAGGGTTGTCACATTCTCCCCCTATTAAGAGAATTTCGTCCCGAAATTTAGCGCGTGGTTACTGAGGAAGCTAGTTAAGTTGCGTTGTTTTTCCTGATTTTCTTGGGGTGTCGCATCATCCCCCCGTTGATTTGGAATTTCGTCCCGAAATTCTGCAGTAGCTTCAGTCTCAGTAGTGGTTGTGTTTTTATTAAACAACTGGGGATACTTGAGTTTCATTTGGTCTTCTCGTTCCCAGGTGTACTCTGGGCCACGACGGGAATTCCAACGAACTCGGACGAGAGGTATTCTGGTGTGCTTGAGAATCTTAACGTCTTGATCCGTAATCTCTACTGGTTCCTCAATGAATCGCAGCTTGTCGTCGATTGTGAGCTCTTTGAGAGGAACTATGAGGGTCTCATCTGACAGACACTTCTTCAGATTCGACACATGGAATACGTTGTGAACTCCACTGAGTTCTTCAGGTAGGTTCAGCCTGTAAGCGACTTTGCCAATTCTCCCAAGGATCTCGAACGGTCCGACATAACGCGGATTGAGTTTGCCTCGTTTGCCAAATCGGACTACACCTTTCCAAGGTGAGACTTTGAGCAGCACTCGATCCCCAACCTGGAACTCGAGTGGTTTTCTTCGCTTATCGGCATAGCTTTTCTGACGGTCACGAGCTGCCGCCATTCGCTGTCGTATCTGAGCAATCTTCTCGGTTGTATCTACTACAAGTTCTAGACCAGTGATTTGACTGTCACTAACTTCTGCCCAACAGAGAGGTGATCGGCACTTGCGTCCATACAATGCCTCGAACGGGGCGGCCTGGATGCTGGTGTGGTAGTTGTTGTTATATGAAAACTCCACTAACGGAAGATGCTTTTCCCAGCTGTTGCCGAAGTCGATCACGCATGCCCTAAGCATGTCTTCGAGAGTCTGAATGGTGCGTTCAGATTGCCCTTCCGTTTGTGGATGATAAGCGGTGCTCATGTCTAATCGTGAGCCAAAAGACTTATGCATAGCTTGCCATAGTTCAGAGGTAAAACGAGCGTCACGATCAAAAATGATGGAGGTTGGCACTCCGTGCCTTGATACCACTTCTTTTAGGTAGATGTCTGCTAGAGTAGAAAACTTATCCGTTTCTTTGATAGGCAGAAAATGTGCAGACTTGGTCAGTCGATCCACGATCACCCAAATGGTATCATTTCCGCGTTGAGATCTGGGCAGACCAGTAACGAAATCCATGGAAATTTTCTCCCATTTCCATTTCGGGATCTCTGGTTGTTGAAGTGGGCCTGATGGTTTCTGGTATTCGACCTTGACTCTAGCACAAGTCAAGCATTTACTGACGTAGGTCGCTATGCTGGCTTTCATACCAGGCCACCAGTATGTAGTCTTGAGATAATGGTACATCTTGTCCGAACTAGGATGTACTGAGTAACGAGACTTATGCGCTTCATCCATCACAAGCTCGCGCAAGTCTCCATACAGTGGAACCCAGATGCATCCGTTAACATAGTAGGCGCCGTTTTCTTTTTGTTCTAGCCGTTGCCTCGATCCTCTTTGGGACTCAGCTCTGATGTTCTCTGCCTTCAATGCTTCAACCTGAGCATCGCGAATCTGAGCTGGAAGGTTAGATTAGATGGTAAGCTGTAACGCACGTACACGCCTAGGTATAGTATCCTTTCGACTGAGGGCGTCGGCCACAACATTGGCTTTGCCCGGATGATACTTGATAGCGCATTCGTAATCATTCAAGAGCTCTACCCATCGGCGTTGTCGCATGTTTAACTCCCTTTGCTTGAAGATATGCTCGAGACTCCTGTGATCGGTGTAAATGGTGCACTTGGTACCGTACAGGTAATGTCTCCATATCTTAAGCGCGAAAACAACTGCTCCCAGTTCCAGATCGTGAGTAGTGTAGTTCCTTTCGTGAACTTTAAGTTGGTGTGATGCGTAGGCAATGACCTTGTCGCGTTGCATCAACACGCAACCAAGTCCTTGGATGGAAGCGTCGCAATAAACCACAAAATCATCTGTGCCTTCAGGCAATGAGAGGATAGGTGCGCTACAGAGTCTATCCTTCAAGTGCTGAAATGAGGACTCCTGTGCCTCACCCCAACGATAGGTGACACCCTTCTGAGTCAGTGAAGTGAGAGGTTGCGCAATCTTGGAGAAATCTTTGATAAACCTTCTGTAATATCCTGCCAAACCCAAGAATTGGCGGATCTCTGTTGGTGTGCGGGGTGCAGGCCAGTTCTTGATCGATTCAACCTTGGACGGATCTGCATGAATCCCATCCTTGTTTACCACATGGCCCAGAAAATGGACTTCGCGAAGCCAGAAGTCACATTTCGAAAACTTGGCATACAGCTGCTCTTTACGAAGTAGTTCCAGAATAAGCCTCAGGTGTTGCTCGTGTTCCTCCTGACTCTTAGAATAGATCAGGATGTCGTCGATGAAGACTATGACAAATTTATCCAAGTAAGGCTTGCACACTCGATTCATGAGGTCCATGAAGACCGCTGGTGCATTCGTCAGCCCGAATGGCATAACTAGAAACTCGTAATGGCCGTAACGAGTCCTGAATGCTGTTTTGGAGGCGTCCTCCTCTCGGACTCTTAGCTGATGGTAGCCTGACCTTAGGTCAATCTTAGAATAGAAACTCGACCCTTGCAATTGATCGAATAAGCCATCAATGCGTGGAAGAGGATAACGATTCTTCACGGTCACCTTGTTGAGTTCGCGGTAGTCAATACACATCCTGAAGGTACCGTCTTTCTTCTTTACGAACAACACTGGAGCTCCCCATGGCGACGAGCTAGGACGTATAAAACCCTTTTCCAGAAGTTCTTGTAGTTGCGTAGACAGTTCCTCGAGTTCTGATGGAGCAAGTCGATAAGGCGCACGAGCTATTGGTGCTGCTCCAGGAGCTAGCTCGATTTGAAACTCGACTTGTCGATGAGGCGGAAGCCCAGGTAATTCCTCAGGAAATACCTCGGGAAAGTCGCGTACAATAGGAATGTCTTCTATCTTCCTTTCTTCCGCGGATGCCTCAGTAACGAGGGCTAGGATAGCGGTGTGGCCCTTCCGTAAACACTTCTGGGCTTTAAGGAAAGAGATGATGCCTACAACAGCACCACTCTTGTCGCCACGAATCACGAGGGGTTCTTTACCAGGGCGAGGGATGCGGACGATTTTCTCCTTGCAAATAATCTCCGCTTGGTGTTGAGATAACCAATCCATCCCAATGACAACGTCAAAACTACCCAGAACGATAGGAATGAGGTTGATAGAAAAGGTCTGATCGGCAAGGACAAGCTTGCAACCTTTAACTATATGTGTAGCCTCTAAACTTTTGCCATTTGCTATTTCTACCGTGTGCTTGGTGTTCAAAAGTGTTGGAGTGCGCTTAAGCATTTGGCTAACTTTTAAGGACACGTAGCTAGTATCGACACCCGAATCAAATAAAACAGTAACAAAGAAATCATCCAGAAAAAACTTACCCATCACAACGTTGGGATCATTCCTTGCATCACCCTGACCAATCACGAAAGCACGACCTCTTGCTCCATTACCATTGTTGTTACCCCCGTTGTTACCTCCATTGTTGTTCCCGTTTCCCTGGTTGTTGTTGTTGTTCTGATTTTGGTTAAGCTGGGGACAGTTCTTCTTAAAGTGGCCTTCAGCGCCACACTGAAAGCATCCCCTGTTGCCCCGTTGCTGTTGTTGATTTTGCGGTGCTTGCTGTTGCTGCTGGTGATTCTGATTTGCAGGCCGTGAGCTCCTGCAATCCTTGGCTTCGTGACCCATCTTGAGACACCTCTGACAACGTCCTTTGTTGCATTGACCACTATGGTGTCTATTACATTTGTTGCACTTCGGGTGGTTTCCCCGATACCCACCCTGTCCTTGATTACCGGAGGATTGCTGACCAGGACTCTGGTAGCCAGCAGTCTTTCTCTGCTGAGACTGAACCGAAGCAGAACCCTTACTGGAGTTTTCATCCCATTTTCGCTTGTTGTCGTTGGGAGCATCAGAAGTAGTGGCGCTAATACGTTTGGGCAGTTTGTTCTGCTCAACTGCCTGATCAGTGAGACGGTGAGCCAACTTGACGATTTGCTGTATAGTGCCAAGGTTAGCTGAGGTTACGTGGCTTTGAATTTCTGGCACCAAGCCCTTAAGGTACAGCTCAATGCGTTTGTAGGGAGGGTCCACCATAGTAGGACACAGGATGGCCAGTTCGTTTGACCTCTTAGTATACGCCTCAATCTCAGACCCCGTCATCTTCAGATTGAAAAATTCCACCTCTAGCTTGTGGATGTCGTCACGACTACAATATTCTTCTCTAATCAGTTCTTTGAAGCCGTTCCATGGGGTGGCATTAGCAACCGCCAACCCAAGCAATTGGACCTGTGCTTTCCACCAGGTTAACGCAACTCCTTCGAGTGTTCCAGTAGCATACTTCACCTTACGATCTTCCGGGCAATCACACATCTCAAAAACAGACTCGAGCTTCTCGAACCAGTGAAGAAGGCCTACAGCACCTTCTGTGCCGCTGAAAGCGCTTGGTCGGCAATCCATGAAGGTTTTGAACGTACACACAGGAGGCTGAGCATGTTGACCTATGGTACGAGAATAAATGACAAGGTTAAGCACGAGGGTTGATTTGCGAAGGTGGGATCTAAACGTTCTAAGATGGGTTGAAGTAGCAGGTTATACCTCCTGCGGGAACAGCTGCGAGTGCCTCAACAACTCGTTCGTTGATCAAAGCCGTCAACTGGGCTTGAGTGAGGTTGATACGTCCTCCGCGTCCGCTCATGATCTTCATCACGAAGCAACGTAAGTGAGAAAAGTGTCGTGAAAGTGCGTAAGTGTGGGACGACAGTAGAGAGTAAGCACACAAGGTTCAAGTAGTAGTTATCACGTTAACTAATGCACAGTGTGAGCTATCTAACTGACAATATAACATAAATCATACCACTTATGGTGTCGAGTCTTGCACGTGGAGCGAAGCGTCGTTGTGGATCATTGAGCACTGTACAGGTTATAGTCTGGTTTTATCAAAAATATTTTCCCTTTTTAAAACCAAGTTCACTATAACCAATGGCTCTGATACCAATCTGTCACACCCCCAAAATCCACCATGCGGAGAACTACCGCTTGGAGGCATGACATGACCAGGATCGAGCCACCAATCATACTGAACTATGTATTTAAGTAATTAAAGCCAACCACAATACGATTGGTGACCGAAAGCTAGTTAACCAACTTTTAATTTAAACAGCGGAAGCATAAACGTAAAGTCCAAAATATAAGTCCATAGTTTATAAGTTAAGGTTTCAAACACAAGTTTAATAAGTTCATAAGGATTATATATTAAACACGGGACATAACCGTCCGTACACCACAACGACTCCTTCCTCGTGCAAGCTCCAAGCATTTAGCGACCTGTAAGGCATGTAACAACGAGTCAACAACAAAGTTGAGTGAATTCACAGTTGGTTGTTTAGTTATAACATTCGTTTCGTAAATCATTTGTTCATTTTGAAAACCATGTATCGTATGTATTTGCATCGCGGTCTTTCTGACATGTTTGCAAAGATTAGTGGGGGTTTCCCATGTGTTACTAGACCACGCGTATCGACTGCTACGAAAATATAAGAGGTGCCCTAAGTCAATGTCTATCAGCATTGACCCTTTGCCCATAGTCCATTAGTACACGCTCGTCCGACTGGCACGGTTTGAGGTTTGTTAAATCTAATAGCGCTATTAACTAATGACCCGCTCGCCATAGGCCTCGGCGATTAAGTCGATAAATGAGGGACTTAAAGTGATAGAGTTGATGGTCTTATGATCGTGTACGTAGGTTTTACGTACGTGCCCTTCAATCCGAGGACAGTAAAAAGTAGTTTAACAAGAATGATAGTACAAGTAGTTAATCAATCCCATTCCCAAACCCCTGGGAATCCCATGCCTTAGAAAGAGTGTGAACTCACCTCGGTTTGCTCGGTTAGATTCTCAATATAGCTAACAGTCAAGGTCGGTCAATCACGTCCTAGTATGATTTACCAGTTAGTCATTTAGTGGCTTTCAAATAGAACACAAAGTTCCTACACGTATCTATCACATAACATGCATCACTTTAACGGTTTATGCCCTCTAAGTTTCCCATCCATTCCCCACTCAAAATCAAACATACGATAATGCACATAACATATATAACATGTTAGATCATTCACGGATAGCATACTCGACATTTAGACACGCAAGTCACAACTTATCTCAATTCAGCATTTATATTCAGAACCGGCTGTTTTCGGACATCTTAATAAAATAGTTATATTATTCCAAAAATTCCCAAATTTCTACAAGATGTCTTAAACATTCCATATTTTATTGTGTAAAAGTATCGGAGTCCAGTTCACTGCCAATATTTTATAAAAAATCATATTCCGGACTGAACTCAGATTTATGAATTTCTGACCACAGTCCACGGAACAATTTATTAAAAATTTATCGCGCGTCCGATTTACGAAATTCCAGCGGGGTAATTACACATGCATCGGTTGTCATCTACTGTACAAATTTCATGGTCCGATTCATCACAAAACTCAGGTTATGACTGAAAGTACGACACCCATTTATTGCTGTCAAAATTCAGCTTAAGTTGCTGTTACAAATTAACACTTTAAAAATAGTAAACGAGGTCCAAAAATTATGATTCCGGTGCCATTAGAACCGTATTTCCTAATATCACATTTTAGAGTCAAAATATCAGTTTTTCGCAGCGTTTATGACCTGTTTACAGCCAACTGAAGTTGGCTGTAAAGTATGGACAGATTGCTGTTTTTGGTCTCTAGCATACTAGTTTGTGTTCGGTTGATCCCGTTAATTATGTTTAGTGACCACAACAACATCACACATCAATAACAATCAGCAAAACATCTAATAATCCACCAATAATCACAATCACACAAGATCTACATGAGTTTCACACCTATCTTCCCTTTATTCATCTTATTCATCTTTTATCCAAGACTAATGTAAGTTCTTTTAGAGTTTCATAAGTTTTTAACCATTAATCATCTATTAACCATCATAAATATGTAGATCAAGAGTGTTAGAGTGTCTTACTACTAGCACAAGGCTAGGGAAGAAACAAGTCGGAAATGTGGAGGATAATAGCACACAAGAGAGGTCCTTCGAGTTCCAAGCACACCGGGCTTCCTACTTCACCTCCTAGCACCTTGCTATCACCTTGGATTGGATTGAAGTTGCAAGAAAGTGGGTGGTGTGTGGGTGGTGTATGGTGGCCGGTTGTGGGTGGCCGAGAGAGGGAGAGAAGATAGTGAGAGAGAGGTGTGATCTTGTGAGGTGATGTTGAATCTATGGAACCATACTTATATAATGTCTTCATATATTTTGGCCAAATCAACAAGCAACAATCTATTATAAAATTGAAATCAAATCTAGGACCATACTTATATAATGTCTTCATATATTTTGGCCAAATCAACAAGCAACAATCTATTATAAAATTGAAATCAAATCTAGGACCATACTTATATAATGTCTTCATATATTTTGGCCAAATCAACAAGCAACAATCTATTACATAATTGAAATCAAATCTAGGAATGATATTGTGAAGTATGGTTAAGATCTTGGGTGGGGTCCATGGGGGCTGATTTACGGTTGGGGGGGGGGGGTCTAGTTTAAAAATTGTGACTAAAATGTAACAAGGTAGTTAAATTCCAAGTAATAAACTTACACTTGTTAGTCAGTTTATTTGTGGTGGGTGTTATGGCATACGGGGACCATGACTAGCCAAAAATAATTAAATAATGTGTTTGACAAATATTTGGCGTCCCGGGTAATGTCCGGTTGTTCGGTCGGATACTGTTTCGTTAAAGTGTTTAATTATTCCGTAAGGCGTCTTATACATATATTTTTGTAACACAATTAATTCCTAACACATAGGAAAATATTCAGGACCATTTAGTCAAGTTTTTGCACAAGCCAAGTACGTTAACAAACACATGTAAGTATATCACAGTAATCAGAGAGCAGTTAAGTAATTTCGCACAGTCGTCAAACACTTTAATTGTCAATAATAAATTGTACGGAATACATAGGATTTTGAGGGTTGTCACATTCTCCCCCTGTTAAGAGAATTTCGTCCCGAAATTTAGCGCGTGGTTACTGAGGAAGCTAGTTAAGTTGCGTTGTTTTTCCTGATTTTCCTGGGGTGTCACAATCATTGCAGAATCCTCTTCTATTTCCATGGCCACCTGATTTTCAATAGCAGGAGCCAGGATATGGATGATGGGGATACTTATATCCTCTGGGATCTTCAAAGATGATCCTAGATTGGCCAATGCATCAGCTTCTGTATTTTCTTCCCTTGGTACCTGTGTCAAACTGAAGAAAACAAAGGAGAGTGCCAATTCTTTGACTATCTCTAAATATTTGGTTAGTTTTTCACCTTTAACAGCATAGGATCCATTAAAGTGATTAGTGATTAACAATGAATCCACGTATACCTCAAGATACCTGATCCCCATATGCTTAGCAATTTGCAAACCGGCGATTAAGGCTTCATATTCAGCCTCATTATTAGTGGCTTGGAACTCACAAGCTATGGAGTGGGGTATTATGTCCCCCTGTGGCGATTTTAGTAGTATACCAAGCCCAGTGCCTTTAACATTTGAGGATCCATCAGTATGCAGTATCCAAGGATCCTTGGTCTCATCCAGCTGCTGGACTTCCAATTCGGCTTCCTTTTGAAAATCACTACTGAAATCAGCCACAAAGTCTGCTAATGCTTGAGATTTGATGGCTGTTCTAGGCTCATATCTTATATCATGGGCACTAAGCTTTACTGCCCACTTAGCCATCCTTCCGGACATCTCTGGTTTCCTGAGGACATTCTTAATTAGAAAATTAGTTCTATCAACAATAACATGGGTTTCAAAATAATGTCTTAGTTTAGTAGATGCCATAATTAGTGCAAGAATAAGTTTTTCGAGGTGTGAATATGTAACGCCCAAATTACACATTCCAAAATGTAATATTATCATACATACATACATACATATATATATACACTTATATATATACATGCGTACCTTCATACATGCCAATGTTCCTTCCTACGCACAATCAATTAATCACGAATATATACACAAGCTTCTTTTACATGTAGGTTTATGCCGGAATGTCACATTCACAACTTTACATAGTATAGACAATCTATGATTCAACCCACGTGCCCTTTGGATTCCTATATACATATACTTATAAAATTTCCTACACAAACACGAAACAATCCGTTCATTCACTAACCGACAACCGAATCATATAAAACTTGTTCCTAATTGTCCGGGAAATGTTCCCCTTACATAATGACTAAAAATTCTTACCCAAGGTCTTAACCATAACGAATTTCATTACATTACGCAACATATGCACATAAAATTAGACCCGTTTAAACCCACCAATTTACTTTCGGCTTAAATACAACCTTCTTCAATAATGAGGCATTATTGGCTTTGTACTTCTGATTATTACATGTTCTTTCATGATGTTTCGTAAACATAAGTATTAAAATCTATTAAACCTACTAAAAAGTGAATCGAAATTCACTTACCTCGAGTACTCCAATAAGTGTATTTGTCACCTTGCCTTATCTTGACCCGTTATCCTCCTATGCTTGACCTCTCCTTGACATGTTCCTATTATCTCACTCCATTACATCCATTCAATAGTTAGTATACATAATCATACGCATCACTAATCACACTTCTATTCACGTGTCAATCGCTTAACGAGTTCAACATGTATCATAATACTACAATGCTAATCAATCTAACAATTTATCATTCCATCATCACAACAGTCATACATGAGCTTCTAGCATGCATAATTATGTATTTACATCATGTTCGTTATTCTTTCAAAATTCCATACTTAGAATGATAACCTTTTCTAAGTTAGGCAACTTGCTTCATATGTTAAACATTTCATACCATTTCTTAACACCTTGGTTTTTACACATCCATTCTACTATTTTCTATCAACAACCCGTTTCGACCCGTTGGTGCAATTATATGCATAAACTAGTTGGTAAGTGTTTTAGACACTTAAAACAATCAAATAACTTACTAATAATTTATTAAAATCAGTAGTTCATGATTCATACAAGTGTGCATAACAATACAACTATTTTTACTGAATATTTATACTAAAATTTGTGCAGCAACTTTCTGCGCAGCAGCTGTTCACGACACATTTTAACCCATTTATCTTCTGATTCAGTTCTTCATGTTCAAATATGAAATGATCTACACTCAGAGATCTTTCTAAGCATATAAAGATCGTAACAATCGGACATTCCTATGATTTTATATGATTTTTACAAAATCAGCACAGAAGCTGAAATGCTTCCAAACAGCTTGCTGTCAAAACGAATTTACTAACTTTTCATGCTGTTTTGACCCACTAAATCTCATAACCAGCCTCTTATGACCAAATATGAAATGTAATATGCGAAACAACCTTTTCAACGATATAAGGCTCGTTGTCTAACTCCTAATAACGAATGAGATACGGCCTTTACAAGATGACTATCTAAGGCTGTCAAAAGTGACGAATTTACTAACTTTTCATGCTGTTTTGACCCACTTAATCTCATAACCAGCCTCTTATGGCCAAATATGAAATGTAATATGCGAAACAACCTTTTCAACGATATAAGGCTCGTTGTCTAACTCCTAATAACGAATGAGATACGGCCTTTACAAGATGACTATCTAAGGCTGTCAAAAGTGACGAATTTACTAACTATTTTACACAAACTTTGTAGGCATTTTATCAAACACTTGGGGGGTTTCGCATTTAAAGCATAATGTACAAATATTCTCATGTTCATCTTCCTGATTCTTGTGCTCACTTGCCATTAACATCTAATTAAAACTCGCATAACTTCACACCATACTAAATCTAACTGACAAAAACCAATAACATAAATCATAACACTTTCGAATTTGCATAAGATTTGACATGGGTAGTATACCCATGTCGCCACCCTACCTATAGCAAATGGGTTTTCCCCCAATATTCATCATAATCAAAATTAAACATACTTTGGCATCTACACATTCATTATAACTAACATTCATGCTAAAATCTTACACTATAATCACATATTACACAAAACCCACTTGATCAAACATCATTAAAATACCAAAATTCGACTTACATGATGGTAGAAACGCTAAAGTGATCGAAAATCTTGGTTCATGCATTAGTTTAGCCCTTCTATCCCCCTTCAATTTGATGGATTTTGGTGAAACTAGGGTTTCACCTCACCCTCTGTCCCTGATCGATCGTATATACACACACGCACACTCTATGTGTGTTTTTAATTTTTTTATACTTTTAATGTTTTAAGTTTTGCCACTTTACACATTTGGCCCCTCAAGAATAATATGTATATTATTAAGACCAAGACTATCCTTACTTGTTCATAACTAGCTTAAATTAAATTTCTCATGGAATTTGGGTTGTTACAAATCTACCCCCCTTAAAGAAAGTTTCGTCCCCGAAACCTCTTTCTTTTCTTCTACAACCCGTCTAGTTTTATTCTTCGTTCCCTCACTCATTCAAGGTACATTGGACGACTTACATAAGCATGTTGTGAGAATTTGCCTAATCACAGATCCCATAGTCCATAATTTGAAACTAGCATCCTGATATATTATTAATACTTATCAAGATTTCAAACTTCCTTGCGAAAACCAATCCCTAGTCATCATTAATTTATTCATTTCCGCATACAATCTCGTTCATTCGTACATATTAAACATATCATACCTATTCATATGGAGGTACTTTTTCAATAATAGTGTAAAATTTTCATAAACTCATCCAATCTTTCTTTACAAACCTTCTAGACGTGTTACTTATTTCATTCATTCGCATACATAACTTCCCGCACATACATCATTAAAACATGATAGTTGTCTTGAATTTCTTAGCTTCATAATCAACTTGGGGTGTTCCTAAAGTTTAATGAATGCTAGAACTGAATTAAGGACCTTAGCCTAATAAACAAACAATTTCAGCATAAGCAGATAAGGGGGACCCGTCGCCGACGGCACATGGTGCGTCGCCGACGGGCTCGGGAAGGTCCCGTCGCTAAACATTGCCCGTAGACAGACAGTTAGCGCGTCAGGTGGAGGGGTGCCGTCGCCGACGGCATAAAGGCCATCGCCGACGGGCTCTCTGGTGTGCAGACGCTGTTTGACCAAAATTTTTTTGTTCCCGGGTCCTTTTTCCAACCAGAAATGGTCTCGGGCAGTCCCGAAACCTTCCCTAACATCCCATAACGTCCCAACCCAGGTTATAATAGTAATTTATCCATAACCCATTTCCGTTTTCATCTAAAAGCATAGCTCGAAATCCTTAAATCACTTACTTGCGTGGCGCTTAGAAACGAATACACTTTCACGAGAGCGTAGGTTTGAGGGATTCGAGCATCGTACCTTCATATATTAAATAATTTGCTAACCTTACTACCTTGGTGCAGTACTTGAACATGCAGCAACGAGTCGGTCCTCTTCGTCCCCATCCATACCATGTTTCGTATTGACCTCGTTCATCCGTGTGACGAGCTTTCGCTTATGAACATTCTTTCACTGACCTAGATAGGTTTATCACACTATGATATCTGCCATACTCATTATAAAATTGGGGATTATCACATTTCATTCAAGTTCATTTAAACATGATGTTTATTACTTCTCCTTGTTTACATATTACTACTTCCAAGATTCTTTTTAAAGCACTAGTGTGTTAAGCTTATTCATAACGGGTCAATACATGACCATTTCTTAATATATATATATATATATATATATATATATATATATATATCATTCTCATTGTTTGACCCGTTCTTGACGGGTAAACACATAATCATTATTTCGTAATTCTTTAACTCATTTGGTGTACTACACTACACATTTCCTTTCTTCTCTAGCACTCCCTTGGTTTGAAACCAAATTATTTCTCAGCTTCTGCAGTTTGACTTTTCAAGGTCAACTGCCACTTATTTCTTATTATATACATGCGTATCGAAGTACACGTTTGCACTCTTTTTCAATTCAAACATGCTTACGACCTCATAGCTTCACTGTTCCAGTGTTTTCTTGCAAATTTTTACCCTTCCCGTTTTAAAGGTTAGTCATAATACTTATTTCGCTTACAACACCAACATTTTAGTTCCATTCGCTTATATACTTTCATTTCTTTTACGCATTCGAGTATCTAATTAAATGGGTAATGGCATATATTCTCATAATGAGATTCAAGCATACCACTTACGCCTCAGTAAAATCGAGTTAATTGTGTTCAACATAAATATTTCGTTCTATCCGTATAACGGGTTAAGCTTCATACATTTATTATTGCATTCACGACCACCCGTTTTAAACGGATGGTACCCTATCCTTACTCGACTTGTTCAACTTGAACCGGTCGATTTGCATAGCTTATCATTACCTTCTTTAGCATAACCAAATCCGCAAGGGATTTGCATCATTCGTATCTTTCATTCTTTGAATCCGTTTCGCGGATTCAAGCATTGCATTCACATCTTTCATCCTTGAATCCGTCTCGCGGACTCAAGCATTGCATTCATATCTTTCATCCTTGAATCCGTCTCGCGTATTCAAACATTGCATTCATACATTGTCAATCCATACTTTCTTATGGACTCAATATTTCATTCTTATCACTTATACCTTTCACCCTTACATAGTACTCTCAACCTCCCGAGAGTCTTACTACCCATTTCACCCACACACCCAGCCGCTACCAAATCCTATCGGACATACCTGTAACAATCATTACGGTCTCACGAACGTCTTATGTTTCTTGTGTACTGGCCAGGTACACAATCCACATACTAGTTTCGTGTCTTCGTGTAATCGTCACCTTATGTCCGAAGAATTAGGTTTCGGCACGTGTAACATTTTCATAACTTCGTTTCCATTATATTATTATATTTCATTAAAATTTTCCATCACTCGATAACTTTTAGCATTACATGCACCCTTATGCAAAATTTGCGTACCTGGGCAATGGTCTTATTACATGCCTTGGTGTCAGTCCGAGACCACAGTCGTGGATCATCCTCATCCAAACAACTATGCTTATCTTACACACAACATAATGTTAGTTTCTTCATAAACATACTTAAATTCATACTTACATTTGCTTCTACCTTTAGATCTTGATCGAGTCTTGGATTGTACGGGTTCCTCGTCACAAGAGCACACAGGTTTGAGTTCAAGTATTTGCCTCCTCATACTTGATTTCCCTCAAACCAGGGCTCTGATACCAACTTGTAACGCCCAAATTACACATTCCAAAATGTAATATTATCATACATACATACATATATATATACACTTATATATATACATGCGTACCTTCATACATGCCAATGTTCCTTCCTACGCACAATCAATTAATCACGAATATATACACAAGCTTCTTTTACATGTAGGTTTATGCCGGAATGTCACATTCACAACTTTACATAGTATAGACAATCTATGATTCAACCCACGTGCCCTTTGGATTCCTATACACATATACTTATAAAATTTCCTACACAAACACGAAACAATCCGTTCATTCACTAACCGACAACCGAATCATATAAAACTTGTTCCTAATGGTCCGGGAAATGTTCCCCTTACATAATGACTAAAATTTCTTACCCAAGGTCTTAACCATAACGAATTTCATTACATTACGCAACATATGCACATAAAATTCGACCCGTTTAAACCCACCAATTTACTTTCGGCTTAAATACAACCTTCTTCAATAATGAGGCATTATTGGCTTTGTACTTCTGATTATTACATGTTCTTTCATGATGTTTCATAAACATAAGTATTAAAATCTACTAAACCTACTAAAAAGTGAATCGAAATTCACTTACCTCGAGTACTCCAATAAGTGTATTTGTCACCTTGCCTTATCTTGACCCGTTATCCTCCTATGCTTGACCTCTCCTTGACACGTTCCTATTATCTCATTCCATTACATCCATTCAATAGTTAGTATACATAATCATACGCATCACTAATCACACTTTTATTCACGTGTCAATCGCTTAAGGAGTTCAACATGTATCATAATACTACAATGCTAATCAATCTAACAATTTATCATTCCATCATCACAACAGTCATACATGAGCTTCTAGCATGCATAATTATGTATTTACATCATGTTCGTTATTCTTTCAAAATTCCATACTTAGAATGATAACCTTTTCTAAGTTAGGCAACTTGCTTCATATGTTAAACATTTCATACCATTTCTTAACACCTTGGTTTTTACACATCCATTCTACTATTTTCTATCAACAACCCGTTTCGACCCGTTGGTGCAATTATATGCATAAACTAGTTGGTAAGTGTTTTAGACACTTAAAACAATCAAATAACTTACTAATAATTTATTAAAATCAGTAGTTCATGATTGATACAAGTGTGCATAACAATACAACTATTTTTACTGAATATTTATACTAAACTTTGTGCAGCAACTTTCTGCGCAGCAGCTGTTCACGACACATTTTAACCCATTTATCTTCTGATTCAGTTCTTCATGTTCAAATATGAAATGATCTACACTCAGAGATCTTTCTAAGCATATAAAGATCGTAACAATCGGACATTCCTATGATTTTATATGATTTTTACAAAATCAGCACAGAAGCTGAAATGCTTCCAAACAGCTTGCTGTCAAAACGAATTTACTAATTTTTCATGCTGTTTTGACCCACTAAATCTCATAACTAGCCTCTTATGACCAAATATGAAATGTAATATGCGAAACAACCTTTTCAACGATATAAGGCTCGTTGTCTAACTCCTAATAACGAATGAGATACGGCCTTTACAAGATGACTATCTAAGGCTGTCAAAAGTGACGAATTTACTAACTTTTCATGCTGTTTTGACCCACTTAATCTCATAACCAGCCTCTTATGGCCAAATATGAAATGTAATATGCGAAACAACCTTTTCAACGATATAAGGCTCGTTGTCTAACTCCTAATAACGAATGAGATACGGCCTTTACAAGATGACTATCTAAGGCTGTCAAAAGTGACGAATTTACTAACTATTTTACACAAACTTTGTAGGCATTTTATCAAACACTTGGCGGGTTTCGCATTTAAAGCATAATGTACAAATATTCTCATGTTCATCTTCCTGATTCTTGTGCTCACTTGCCATTAACATCTAATTAAAACTCGCATAACTTCACACCATACTAAATCTAACTGACAAAAACCAATAACATAAATCATAACACTTTCGAATTTGCATAAGATTTGACATGGGTAGTATACCCATGTCGCCACCCTACCTATAGCAAATGGGGTTTCCCCCAATATTCATCATAATCAAAATTAAACATAGTTTGGCATCTACACATTCATTATAACTAACATTCATGCTAAAATCTTACACTATAATCACATATTACACAAAACCCACTTGATCAAACATCATTAAAATACCAAAATTCGACTTACATGATGGTAGAAACGCTAAAGTGATCGAAAATCTTGGTTCATGCATTAGTTTAGCCCTTCTATCCCCCTTCAATTTGATGGATTTTGGTGAAACTAGGGTTTCACCTCACCCTCTGTCCCTGATCGATCGTATATACACACACGCACACTCTATGTGTGTTTTTAATTTTTTTATACTTTTAATGTTTTAAGTTTTGCCACTTTACACATTTGGCCCCTCAAGAATAATATGTATATTATTAAGACCAAGACTATCCTTACTTGTTCATAACTAGCTTAAATTAAATTTCTCATGGAATTTGGGTTGTTACAGAATACCTGGATTCAGCATCAAGTAAACTCTTACTTACATAATAGACAGGATATTGTGTACCTTCATGATCCTTAACAAGGACTGCACTTACTGCTTTTGAGGATACCGCAAGATATAAGGATAACACATCTCCTTTTTCTGGTTTCACCAATGCTGGAGCTGAGGACGTGTATTCTTTGAGGGCTTGTAAAGCATTCTCATGCTTTTCAGTCCATTCAAATTTCTTGTTTTTTCTTAGGATATCATAGAATTCTTTACACTTTTCTGAGGATTTGGATATAAATCTGTTTAAAGCTGCTATCCTGCCTGTTAGTCTTTGCACATCCTTAGCGTTGGCAGGGGATTTGATATTCACCAATGCTTTGATTTGTTCCGGGCTTGCTTCAATGCCCCTCTGGGTTACCATATATCCTAAGAATTTTCCTGCTTTAACACCAAAGTGACATTTTGAAGGATTAAGCTTCATGTTATGACTATCAAGGATATCAAATGCTTCCTCCAAGTCCCTTAGGTGATCCTCAGCTTTTTTGGATTTTACTACTATATCGTCTATGTATACTTCCATAGTTTGTCCAATTTGATCTTTGAACATCATGTTCACCAGCCTTTGATATGTTGCACCTGCATTCCTTAATCCAAACGGCATAGCAATATAACAATATAAACCGGTTGGGGTCATAAAAGCCGTATCCTCTTGGTCAGATGGTTCCATCTGAATTTGTTGGAATCCAGATGATGCATCCATAAAGGTTAACAGTTCTGACCCGCCGTTGCATCCAGCATGGAGTCAATGTGGGGTAATGGGAAAGGATCCTTGGGACATGCCTTATTCAAATCAGTGAAATCGACACATACCCTCCACTTTCCATTTTTCTTTTGAACAACAACCACATTGGCCAGCCATTTTGGATACTTCACTTCTCTAATCATACCTGCTCGTAGTAATCTTTCTACCTCTTCCTGGATAATGGCATTTCTTTCTGGTGCAAACTTCCTCCTTTTTGATGGATTGGTTTAACTGACCTGTCAATGCCATGTTTATGAGTGAAAATATCCTTAGATATACCTGTCATATCCTCATGTTTCCATGCAAAGGTAGATTTTCTTCTTTTGAGGAAGGATACAATGTCTTCTTTCATTTGTCCAAGGATCCCTGATCCTATATAGATTTTGGATTCAGGATCATCAGGATCCAAGAGTATTTCGTCCACATCCTGCTCTCTTGCCTCCAAGACATCCCTTGGAGGATACTTTAATTGCTATTGCTCCCTTGATTTCGAGGATGGTTTCATTGATGAGGTGTAACAATCCTTAGCCTCCTGCTGATCACTATCGATCTTGATTATTCCCCAAGGGCTAGGGAGCTTCACACATTGATGGTAGGTGGATGGGACTGCCTTCATATCGTGTATCCAGGGCTTGCCAAGGATAACATTACGACAAGACAAACAGTCAATAACACAAAATTTTTGATAATTATGTAATCCTTCCACGTAAATTGGGAGTTTGATGTCCCCCAGGGTTTTCTTAGTTTCGCCACTAAATCCCACAAGCACGGAGGATCTTGGTGTGATGTCTGATTCAGGAATACCCATTTTCTTCAGAACATCAAGCTGGATAATGTTTACTGAGCTTCCTCCGTCAATTAGGATCCTGCGGACAAAATGGTTAGAAATAAAGAGAGTAATAACTAAATTATCATGATGAGGATCCTGGATGTCTATGCGATCATCCTCATCAAAGGTTATCACTTTTCCTTCCGAGACACTTGATGTTCGAATAGGTCTTTCTCCATTATCCATTTTAGCTTCCTTTGCATGCCTTTTAGCTGAAGAAAAGGATGTACCACAGATGTCTGATCCTCCGTAAATAAAGTTTATCACTTGTGCATCTGTCAGAGGGGCTGGAGCCTTTTCAGGGATCCTTTCAGGATCCTGAGTCCTTTGCTTTTTTCTTCCCAACAACTCTTTTAAATGCCCCTTGCTCAGCAGATATCCAATTTCCTTTCTTAATGCGATGCATTCTTCTGTTAAATGCCCAAAATCCTCGTGGTATGTACACCATTTTGATTTGTCTTTAGCTGCGGCTGGTTTGTCATTTTTTCTGGGCCATCTGGCTTTTTCTCCTAGATTCTGCATTGCAAGGATTAGTTCATGGTTATCAACGGAAAAACAGTATTCAGAGATCGGAGGATAATCCTCATCATGCTCTTCTTGGTCAACAGCATGCACATTCTGGTTGTCAGCTCTGTTATAGGATTTGAATTTGTTGCTTTTGAAAGAGGATCCTTGCTTTTCTTGTTTTGAGGATCCTACTTGTCTCTCCTGGATCCTCTTGTCATCCTCTAGCCGGATGAACCTGAGTGCCCGAGTCCTTACTTCGTCTAGGTTCCTGCATGGTGTCATAACAAGATCATCATAGAACAATGAATCCCTAAGCAACCCCATTTTGAAGGCCTCGACAGTTGTGGCTACATCCAAGTTGGGAATGTCCAAGGATTCTTTACTAAATTTGGTTATATATCCCTTAATGATTCATTATGACCCTGAGTTATCCTATATAAATCACTAGTCAATCGTTCAAATTTTCTGCTACAAGAAAATTGATTATTGAATAAGTTAACTAAATTAGCAAACGAAGTAATAGAGTAAGGGGGAAGACTTAGCAGCCATTTAAGAGCAGATCCAGTAAGAGTGGATCCAAATCCCTTGCATAGGCATGCTTCCTTTAACCTTTCTGGAATTGGATTGATCTCCATCCTCTCCCTGTATTGTGCTATGTGTTCCTCAGGATCCGTTGTACCATCATACAGCTTCATAGTTGGAATATGGAATCTTTTGGGTATCTCAGCATCACAAATTGGTGGTGCAAAACGAGATACCTTATGGCTTCCATCTGCAATCTCCGGGATAGGTTTGACTACCCCTGGAACACTTGATATCATATCCTTCAGTTTCTGCAGTTCTCTGACCATAGCATGGTTGATACCTGTATCCTGCATGAATCCATGGTTAGTGGTAAGAGAATTATTAAAAGTGTTACCTCCCATCGGGTTCATGTTAGGAACACTGGATGTGAATCCATATTGCTGGGATTCTGGGATAATGGAGGGACCAGTGGAAGCAATGGTCTGCATCGGAATAAAATCTCCTTGATGGACATCTGAACTTCCTGTTTGCAAATTCTTCAAGGATCCTGGCATCTGAAGGGATCCCTGAACATGGGATGATCCTGGAACAAAGGAGGATCCTTGAACCTGGGATGATCCTGGAACAAAGGAGGATCCTAGAACCTGCTGTGCTCCTGAGTAGGCTCCTGAATTCACGAAGGGTCCCATATGCTGAGGATAGGATCCTGTCGGCTGAAAATATGAGCCTGATGCCTGAGTCACTATTGTTCAGCCGAGGTGCACTCCTTTTGGTCCACCCATATGTTGAATGTTTGGGACCTCTGATGGCTGAGAAGTAATCATCGGAGTATCAAAATTCAAAGATTTGGGCATCAGTGGGGAATGATCCTCTGCCGTTTTCTTTTGCCTTTTGAGATCTCCGATTTCCTTGAGGATCCTGTCATTAGTTTCATCCTGCTGCTTCATACGATCCCTCATCTGCAAAATCAAAGTAAATATATCACTAGTACTGGGAGCAGAAGAAGTTAGAGCAGAAGAAGATGAAGGTTTAGAGAAAATAGGAGTTGGTCTCTTCTCAGCATTTTTCTGAGATCCAGCTGGTGGTGGAGGCAAAGGTGGAACGCCCTTAGATGAATTGACTGCAGACATCGTTGTGGAGGTATTCTTCAACGATGAAGCCATGCAACACTCCGGAATGATCACCAACAGAAAAACTTTCTTATGAATGAAGCACCAATTGCCCCACGGTGGGCGCCAAACTGTTTTGGTCAAAAATCACACAAGGATAATGCAACCAAACTCTTTGTAAACGGGGAATGATGCTTGGTATGATGAACAAAGATAAGGATCACTTAAATGAAAATTGCACAAGTGACACAAGGATTTATACGAGGAAAAAGCCCTTGATCAATGAATGATCTCCGGCATAAAAAACCTCGGGTGATGGAAACTACCGATCACCAAACTTCAATATAATAAACAATGTTTACAACTTTGGATGGTAACGAGCTAGGTACAAGGATCACTATGGTGTAGTATGCTAGAGTGTGTAAGAAGTGTGTTGTGTCTTCCGAATGCTCAAGAGTGCAATTTATATAAGCGTGTGTGGTCGAATTTTAGGCAAGTCACCTAACTACTAGCTCGTTACCCCTTTAGAAATAGAAGTAAATTTAGCCTAACTAATTGCCCGTAAATTGTGCTGAGTTTCCTTATTCTCCACAACGTCTATTTCCGGCGGTGTATGTGCGAGATTTACGTGAAAGATTCCTTAATAACGTTGCCAAGACCAGGTCCAACTCGTAATTCCTGCAAAATAACATTAAATTCAAAGAGAACAATCGTTACTATGAGGATCCTTAGGATGATCCATGATCCTGATCCTGAAGCTCTTCTGAGGATCACTATCTGTCAAAGAAACAAGGTTCACTCGTTAGGATATCATGTAAGGATCACAGGTCATTAAAATCCTGCCCTAACACCACTCTTACTGGATCGGCTCTTAAATGGCTACTAAGTCTTCCTCCTTATTCTATTACCTCGTTTGCTAATCTAGTTAACCTGTTTAATAACCAGTTTTCTTGTTGTAGAAAATTTGAGCGTTTAACTAGTGATCTGTATAGGATAACCCAGGGTCATAATGAATCACTAAGGGATTATATCACTAAGTTTAGTAAAGAATCCTTGGATATTCCTAACCTGGATATAGCTACGGCCGTTGAAGCTTTTAAAATGGGATTGCTTAGGGATTCATTATTCTATGATGATCTTGTTATGACACCATGCAGGAACCTAGATGAGGTAAGAACCCGGGCACTTAGGTTCATCCGGCTAGAGGATGACAAGAGGATCCAGGAGAAGTTAGCAGGATCCTCGAAGCAAGAGAAGCAAGGATCCTCATTCAAGAACAACAAGTTCAGATCCTATAACAAGTCTGACAACCAGAATGTGCATGCTGTTGAACAGGAAGAGGATGATGAGGATTATCCTCCAATTTCTAAATATTGTTTTTCTGTTGATAACAATGAACTAATCCTTGCGATGTAGAATCTAGCTGATAAAGCCAGGTGGCCGAGAAAAAATGATAGACCAGCTGCAACTAAAGATAAGTCAAAGTGGTGTGCATACCATGAAGATTTTGGGCATCTCACAGAAGAATGCATCGCATTGAGAAAAGAAATTGGATACTTGTTAAGCAAGGGGCACTTGAAAGAATTATTGGGGAGAAAGAAGTCAAGAACTCAGGATCCTGAAAGGATCCCAGAGAAAGCTCCAGCCCCTCCAGCAGTCGCACAAGTTATAAACTTTATTTCTGGAGGATCAGGCATTTGTGGAACATCCTTCTCTGCAGCTAAAAGACATGCAAAAGGAAACCAAGATGGATAATGGAGATAGACCCATTTGAACGTCCAGTGTCTCCGAAGGAAAAATCATAACTTTTGATGAGGATGATCGTGTTGACATTCAGGATCCTCATCACGATGGTTTGGTTATCACTCTTTTTATTTCTAACCATTTTGTTCGCAGGATCCTTATAGACAGAGGAAGCTCTGTGAACATCATCCAGCTTGATGTTCTTAAGAAGATGAATATTCCCGAATCCGATATCATACCACGATCCTCTGTGCTTGTGGGATTCAGTGGCGAGACTAAAAATACTCTGGGGGACATTAAACTCCCAATCTATATTGAAGGGCTACATTCTTACCAAAAGTTTTGTGTTATTGACTGTTTATCTTGTTGTAACGTTATCCTTGGCAGGCCTTGGATACATGACATGAAGGCAGTCCCTTCCACTTATCATCAATGTGTAAAGGTTCCTAGTCCTTGGGGGATAGTGAAGATTGATAGTGATCAGCAGGAGGCTAAGAACTGCTACACCTCATCAATGAAACCAGCTTCAAAGTCAAGGGAGCAATAGCAATCAAAGCATCCTCCAAGAGATGTCTTGGAGGCAAGAGAGCAGGATGTAGTAGAAATCCTCATGGATCCTGATGATCCTGAGTCTAAAGTTTACATAGGATCAGGGATCCTTGGCGAAATGAAAGAAGACCTCATATCCTTCCTCAAAAGGAGAAAGACTACCTTTGCAAGGAAACACGAAGATATGACAGGTATATCTAAAGATGTAATCACTCACAAACTTGGCATTGACAGGTCGTTCAAACCAATCCATCAAAAGAGGAGGAAGTTTGCACCAGAAAGAAATGCCATTATCCAGGAAGAGGTAGAAAAGTTACTCCAAGCAGGTATGATTAGAGAGGTCAAGTATCCAAGATGGTTGGCCAGTGTGGTTGTAGTGCAAAAGAAAAACGGAAAGTGGAGGGTATGTGTCGATTTTACAGATTTAAATAAGGCATGTCCCAAGGATCCTTTCCCATTACCCCACATTGATTCCATGGTGGATGCAACCACGGGCCATGAACTGTTAACTTTTATGGATGCTTCATCTGGATTTCAGCAAATTCAGATGGAACCATCTGATCAAGAGGATACAGCTTTCATGACTCCCACTGGTATATACTGTTATATTGCTATGCCATTTGGACTAAGGAATGCATGTGCAACCTATCAAAGGCTAGTGAATATGATGTTCAAGGATCAGATTGGACACAATATGGAAGTCTATATAGACGACATGGTGGTTAAATCTAAAAAGGCTGAGGATCACCTAAGAGACTTGGAGGAAGCATTCAATATCCTTGATAGATATAATATGAAACTAAATCCTTCAAAGTGTCACTTTGGTGTTAAAGCAGGTAAATTCTTAGGATATATGGTGACAAAGAGAGGCATTGAAGCCAGTCCGGAACAGATCAAAGCTACAATAAACATCAAGTCCCCTACCAACGCTAAGGATGTTCAGAGGCTAACAGGCAGGATTGCAGCCTTGAACAGATTCATATCCAAATCCTCAGAGAAATGTAAAGAGTTCTATGATATCTTGAGGAAGAACAAAAAGTTTGATTGGACTAAGAAGCACGAAAATGCTCTCAAAGCTCTCAAGGATTACCTGTCCTCGGCCCCTGCCTTGATGAAACCAGAAAAAGGAGACGTGTTATCCTTATATCTAGCAGTATCCTCAAAAGCAGTAAGTGTCGTTCTCGTTAAGGATCACGAAGGTACACAACATCCTGTCTATTATGTAAGTAAGAGTTTACTTGATGCTGAATCCAGGTATTCACACTTAGAAAAACTTATCCTTGCATTGATTATGGCATCTACAAAATTGAGGCATTATTTTGAAACTCATGCCATTATTGTTAAAACTAATTTTCCAATTAAGAATGTTCTCAGGAAACCTGAAATGTCAGGAAGGATGACTAAGTAGGCAGTGAAGCTTAGTGCTTATGATATAAGATATGAGCCTAGGACAGCCATTAAATCCCAAGCCTTAGCTGACTTTGTGGCAGATTTCAGTAGTGACTTGCAAAAGGAAGCCGAATTAGAAGTCCAACAACTAGAGGAAACCAAGGATCCTTGGATACTCTATACTGTTGGATCCTCAAATGTCAAAGGAACAGGGCTTGGAATACTACTAAAATCGCCACAGGGGGACATAATACCCCACTCTATAGCTTGTGAGTTCCAAACTACTAATAATGAGGCTGAATATGAAGCCTTGATAGCTGGTTTGCAAATTGCTAAGCATATGAGGATCAGGTATCTTGAGGTACATGTGGATTCATTGTTAATCGCTAATCACTTTAATGGATCCTATGTTGTTAAAGGAGAAAAGCTAACCAAATATCTGGAGATAGTCAAAGAATTGGCACTCTCTTTTGTTTCCTTTAGTTTAACAAAGGTACCAAGGGAAGAAAATACAGAAGCTGATGCGTTGGCTAATCTAGGATCATCTTTGAAGATCCCGGAGGATACAAGTATCCCTATTATCCATATCCTGACTCCTGCCATTGAGGATCATGTGGCTATGGAGATAGGAGAGGATTCTGCAATTATCCTTAGTGAGGATACTCAATCTCATTCAAGATCATGGATTCTCCCAATTATGAGATACTTACAACATGGAGAGATTCCTACAGGAGAAAACCCTAGGGCTTTCAAAATCAAGGTATCTCAATTTACAATATTAAATAATATGTTATATAAACGATCTCTTGCAGGACCATACTTAAGATGCATTGAGGATCCTGAAATCCAAGAGGTCCTAAGGGATTTCCATGAAGGAGATTGTGGAAACCACACTGGGGGCAGGGCATTATTCTCAAGGATTCTGAGGACAGTATACTATTGGCCAACTATGAAGAGAGATGCTGTGGAGTATGCTAAGAAGTGTGATCCTTGTCAGAGACACAGCAATATCCTTCATCAACCAGCTGAATTTTTGCATCCTATATCCTCCTCTTGGCCATTTATGAGATGGGTATGGATATAGTTGGTAAACTTGCTAAGGCACCTGGTGGAAAAGTGTTCATGCTTGCTATGACTGATTACTTCTCCAAGTGGATAGAGGCTGAAGCTTTTGCCCAAGTCAGAGAAAGGGAAGTTATATCCTTCATTAAAAGAAATATTATAATTAGATTTGGTATTCCTTCTGAAATTATATGTGATAATGGTTCCCAATTTATTGGGGGCAGAACTACTAATTTTTGTGACAGTTGGGGGATTAAGATGATAACATCAACACCAGTCCACCCACAAGCTAATGGTCAGGCATAATCATCCAATAAGATCATCATCAACAATTTGAAGAAGAAGCTTGGATCCAAAAAGGGGAAATGGGCAGAAAAACTTCCTTATGTGCTTTGGGCTGATAGAACAACTCCTAAGAATGCTATAGGCCAGACTCCATTCTCTTTGGTATTTGGGCTAGAATCAGTGATCCCTACAGAAATGGTAGTTCCAACTGTAAGGACAAGTATTCGTGATCCTGAAGAAAATGATAAGAACTTGGTTCAAGACCTGGATACTATAGAAGAAATCAGGGATTTGGCAAGGATAAGTATGGCCGGTTATCAGCAGAGGATGGCTGGAGCCTACAATAAAAATGTCAGGGTCAGGAAGTTCCAAGTTGGTGATATGGTGTTGAGGAAAGCATTTCAGAATACCACCAATCCTGCTGATGGAAAGCTGGCACCAAAGTGGGAAGGAACTTATTTGATTGAAGCTGAGGCAGGAAAGGGGGCATATCGATTGCTAACAATGGAAGGTGATTTGCTACCTAGAGCCTGGAATGCTGTCCATTTGAAGAAGAACTTCATGTGATAAGGATCCGTGATCCTCACATGATAAGTATCCTTGAAGGATCCTCAGAGCATAGATGATCCTTATTTTGGTAACATTCTAATCTCAAACTATTTCATTCTCTTACTTTCTTATATAAGGATAAGGATCTTGCATTCTTTATCCACCTTTCACTTGATTCTGAGTTTTGAAGGTTTAGGTATCCTTAGCAAAGGGTTGATTATCCACAGAAGCAACCAATTACATGGGTTTGACCCTAGTCATTTGGGCTTGACCAGTACTCGCTTTAGGGGCTGACAATTCCATTGTGCTGGCTATACCTAGGATCCTACGTATAATGGTAGACGTACCATACATCCGTTCCTAAGGTTTCTACCGTTTTCACGTTAGTTAAGGTTTTGGCATTTTCATGTCACTAAGTTTGGATAGTCGCCAGTGAGGGCCATACTCCAGTTTACACACGATCCTTGGGCTTGTCCCCAGTTATCCTTTGGGCTTGTCCCCAGTTATCCTTTGGGCCTATCCCCAGTTGCTAACTTTTATCTTATATTCGCTTAGTCCCAAGTTGTATCCTATTTCAGGTCCTTGAAGCCAAACATTCAAGGATCCTTGATCACCTTCTCATAAGGTTTGGTTACCCTAATTATAATATTAAGGGTTAGGATCCTAACTTGGATCCTCAGGTATGATCCTTAACTATTTTGATTTTATTCATTGTTTATTTGAATAACCCTTGTACCTTGACAACTGAACTTATGCTTCTTAAACTATACCACTTTTTGAAGTTTATCGGTTATGGGATATGTGATCCTTGATCATATCCTCAACTTTTTGAATAATTTTTAATTTTTCAAGGCTTGATAAGTATAAACAAAATAAACATAACAATAGTTGGAAAGTAAAATAATAACAAGGATATCAACACAAAATAAGCCAAAAAGTCAAAGTTATTTTATTCACAAAAGTTTAAACCATTTAAGGTTGTCAAAATTACCAACCCACGTTTCTACCAGCAAAACGTGGTCCGTCCACATGGGTTGGCAAAGGGTGTCCATTGTTTATGCGGTTATAGCAAGTGCGGGAAATTAAAGGCGGCAGGATCACAATGGCTTCATCCCCCAAACAGAGGATCCCTCCACCATTTGTAATCCTACCTATTGTCCAAAGGATCCTAGATCCTTAACCCTAGAAACTATTGTTCAAATACAGACCATCATTGTTTTAAAACAGCACAACCACAAAAAACTACCACCAAATCTAAAAAATTGGGCTCCGGCTATGTTTTGAAGTGTCCATCATCGCCCAATCATGCAGCCTACACCTTCGCTGCTTCTTCATCCCCTCCGGCTCCAGTATCCTTCACCTGATCCTTTCCACTGCCTCCGGCCTCGATCGCCAAAACCTCCTCAGCCTCTTCATCATCCTCCAGATCAGCTAGCCTCGCCTTCCAGCCCTCAACATCCCAGCTGCTTCTGTCGAAGTCAAGATCTTGAGCTTCCTGGGCCATCTTCAGTTTTGTCTTGTACATTGTGATGGCAGCGGAGACCTTTGCACCTTCCACGAGCTCATGCTTCTCGTAGTCAATGTCAATCAAGATTTTAGCTGTCTGGTTCTTGGCGTCTTGAAGGGCTCTTTCGAGATCAGCAATCTTAAGATCCTTGAGCACTGCGACTTGTTGAAGGTCAGCAATCTTCTTATCCAGCTCCTCAACGCTCCCCACGTAGTCCTCAATCTC
Source organism: Helianthus annuus (assembly GCF_002127325.2). Lineage (NCBI taxonomy): Eukaryota > Viridiplantae > Streptophyta > Magnoliopsida > Asterales > Asteraceae > Helianthus > Helianthus annuus. The sequence continues at coordinate 141,427,261 of NC_035444.2, read as the reverse complement.
AGCAAATTTCTGCAAAAAAGACAAAGCAGTTCAAGATCAGGTGATCCTCAAATAAGCAGGATACCTAGGCAGAATCGGTGATCATCACGTCATTGAAGTATTCAAGGAACTGGTGGCGGATCAGTGGCAGGCCTTGTAGATCCTCAACCTCAGAGTTTTTCCTCTTCTTGCCACTCCTTCCTTTAGTGGGTGCCTTGGTGATCGAGACACTAGGGCTTGCAGTGGCCTTCTTCTTGGTGGATCGTACAGTGTCAAGATCAGCAATGCTGAACTTGGAGGCAGGCTTGGAAGATTTTCTGGCACCTACACATTCAAAACAGATAAGTATCCTTATCCTATTTCAATTTAACTATTTATTTAAGTCTTTAACTATACAAAAAAAAAGGATACTTACTTGACATGGTGATAGAACCTGAGGATACTTCTTGTGAATCCTGGGTTCTGTCTTGAATGATCTTGTTGCAGGTTCAAGTCTTCTAAAAGCAACAAGCCTTTCCTTGGTGGTAGGTGATGGTATGAGGTGCGAAACAGAGACAGCTGTGTAACATAAAACAAAGGGGTGTTAGTGATCCTTATACAAAAACAAGACTATTTGATGATCCTTCTCAGGATCCTCTATCCTACCATGGGTGGACCACTTCCTTGGTAGATCCTTTCTGTTTGGGATAGAATCCCTTCTAACAAAGAAAAAACGTTGTTTCCAGTTTGTATCATTCTTGGTGGCTTTAAAAATGGGGTGTTCTTCATCGGGTTTTCGCTTAAACAGATATCGTTGGGATCCAAACGTCATGAGATCATACATCTCTGCCAGTCCCGACATTCCTAAATCAATCCCTTCCTGCTCAATGATCCTTTCAAGGGTGTATAAGACCCTCTAGATCATTGGCATAGCTTGGATACAGGAGATGCCGGTGAGGGAGAAGAAAGACTGGGTGAATTGAGGGAAAGGATACGAATATCCTATCATGAAAGGAGTGACCGGGAAAGCTACCCAAGTCTCAGAAATATAGTCGCTCAGAACAGTGGGATCGAAGGGTTTGAAAAAGGTGTTCGCCGGAAAGCAGTGCCGGATCCTATCTACTTGTGGATTAGTAAAGCAACACCTCTCATTCGCTGAATCTTTGATGATCCCTTGACTCTTCAAAGGGCTGTTCTTCTGGTGATCCTTGGCGGGAGAGGATCGGAGCATCATTTTTGACGTGATGATGGTAAAGAAAGAAAAATAGAATAAGAGAAGGAAGAAGAGGAAAAGAGATACCTGATTGATCTTCGGATATGAATTTAAAGGGAGTTCCTCTTGGATTTAAATGCAAATTGATCCTATCTCTAACTCCTATTTATAATGATGATTTGCAGGACAGTCACTTCAGTGACGTCAGGTTTGCAACGACTAGTCCGTCTTCAACGGCTAGTTATCCGTTAGCTTGTTGCGGATAAGATCAACAAAATACAACTCGTTTATTTACATAATTACTCCTTATATTTTGGGGGCAATTGTTAGGGGAGGACTTCTTAATGACCTGTGATCCTCAATTATTATCCTGTTTGGTGATCCTTACTTCTGTGTCAATTAGTGATCCTCAGAAGTGCTTCAGGATCAGGATCATGGATCATCCTAAGGATCCTTATACTAATGATTGTCTACTTTGAACTCGGTATTATTTTGCAGGAGTACCAGCTTGGACTTAGTCTTGGCAACGTTCCTGGAGAATATTCCACGTGTATTCCGCACGTGCTTGGCTGGAAGTGGATGTTATGGAGTCGTGGAAGACGTGCATGATTTGCGGGATGTTAGTTAGTGTAGTTATTTTTCTATTTTAAAGGGGTAGCGAGCTAATTAGAAAAGACTGGGCTATTTTTTGGCTACACACCCTCGTGCAACTGCTCTCACCAGCTCTCGGCAAAACATTTAGCAATTTCACACATTATTTACACAATACACTATAGTGATCCTTGTATTTAGCTCGCTATCATCCGGAGTTGTAATACGATTATTTTTTAATTTGAGTTGGTGGTCGGTAGTTTCCATCACCGGAGGTTTTTTATGCCGGAGATCATTCATTGATCAAGGGCTTTTTCCTCGTATAAATCTTTGTGTCACTTGTGCATTTCATTTCTGAGTGATCCTCATTGTTGTTCATCAATTCAAGCATCATACCTCACAACAGAAAGTTTGGTTACATTGTCTTAGCTTGATTTTTGAGCAAAACACTTGTCACACACCCAAAATCCACATGCGGAGTATCACCGCTTGGAGGCGTGACTGACCAGGATCAAGCCACCAATCATATTGAACATAGCATATAAATAAATGCAAAACCCAAACACAATATAATTGGTGTCCAAACAAAACATAGTTTAAGTTGTAAGCGGAAGCATAATGTTTAAAACCAAAGTATAAGTTCAAAAGTATGATAAATGTTTAACATGGCATATGACTATCCATGTCCCACGACGTCCACGCCTCCTCGTGCAAGCTCCAAAAGTACCTATTGACCTGCAAGGCATGTAACAACGAGTCAACAACAAAGTTGAGCGAGTTCACAGTTGGTTGTTCAGTTTTACCAGTTTGTTTTGAAATCATAAGTTGTTTCGCAAACCACGAGTTAACCAGTTCTTCTGTTTCCCAAACCATAATCATAATCTGTGGGGGGCTTCCCCTGTGAACCACTAGACCATACCATATCGACTACTAACGAAATATAAGTTGGGCCCTACATCAGTGTCTATCATCACTGATAGTTTGCCATAGTCCATTAGTACACGCCCGTTCGAATAACACGGTGTGAGGTTTGTTAAACCTAATAGCGCTATTAACTAATGACCCGCTCGCCATCGGCCTCGGCCATTAAGTCGATATAAAGAGGAGGGACTTCATGATAGAGTTTTGTCTAGTAAGTTAAGGTTGTTGTCCTACCCAAGGAGGATGAACGTACGTAGTTATACCCAAGGAGAATACGCAGGATTTATAGTGGCATCCTACACAAGGAGGATGGCCGTACATATCCTACCCAAGGAGGATATGTAGATTCCGTTTTACTTTATTAACCCATTCCCAACCCTTGGGAGTCCCATGCCTTGTAGAAAGTGTGAACTCACCTCAGTTTGCTCGGTTGATTAATTACTTGATTCCAATTAATCAGTCAAAGCCTATGGTATGCACACATTCACAATCAGTTTATATTCACATAGTTCAAGTATAAATCATGATCATAAAGTATAGCTCAAGTAACAGACGCCTCATAGCATTTACCAGTTAATCGCATATTCACATGAGTTACATTTAACGGCACATAACTAACTCAGTTAACTCCTAACAGAATCAAACTTAGTTACTGTTCAGATTCCTAATTCGACGAAACTCCCTAGTTTCGTCGTGATCACCCTTCGACAAAACTCACCTGTTTCGTCGTGCATGTTTTCGGCGAAACTCCCCTGTTTCGTCGTGATTATCCTCCGGCGAAACGCACCCATTTTGTCGTCATCGGCGTTTCATCGAAAAGCATCAGTTACGTCGTGCAGAACCCTAATCATGACTAACAGCCGTTTCACATTATCATCAAACAACCGGTTATCATATAACGCCGAAATCATCAATCATTATACAGAATCATACAAATAGAACCAATCATTCAATCATTATACACGGTTACATCCGACCGACATGAACAACGAACCCACTCGCATACAATCACAAGCATCAGATTCAGTTTCGTAGGTTAACAATGGAACATCAGTTTCTTACTATTTCTCCATACTTTATTTAATCGCCTCATAATAAGTTTATCCAACTCACCATCTACGAACATCATCTAAATCTTACAATATACATATCGACATATATGATCATCAGTCAACAAGTAAACGAGATCAAACGACTAATCTTAACATCATGGAAATCAAGTGTACCAACAAATAAGTTAAACCCTTGCAACGATCTAATCATAAAAAGGGTACACTAACCGTAAGATCGGATGGTTGAACCACCAAGAATAGGTTTATCAAAAGAGTAGAGGTTGCAAGGAAGAGAGCTGCCGTCGAAGGTTTGGGAGAGTCTAGGGTTTTCAATTCTGCTATAAGTGTAACGAATGAAACAGCAATACACAATAAATATACGCGTAACGTACTAGGCCCCTAATGGGCTTCGGCGTAACAGTGGGCCGGCGAAACACTCCGTTTCGTCGGAGTGTAGATGGCGAAACTCTCCCTGTTTCGTCGAAGTGGCTTATGGCGAAACCCTTGGGTTTCGTTGAATTCATTCAAGGTTTTAAATAGTTTTAAGTTTTTCAAACAGGCTACATGTTATATCGATAAACATATAGATGCAACAATCACAAAACGTCTCAATATATATCAAATACGTATGGTTACAAGGCAAACAAGTCATGCAAACAAACAACTTAACAATAAACAATCAACTTAAACAATTAACGTGCAATTAATGCGAAGATGGAATCTTGGAAACTCGAGTTGTCACATTATCCCCAACTTGAAAGAAATTCCGTCCCGAAATTTAGCATGCGGTTACTGAGGAAGCTAGTTAAGTTGCGTGGTTTACTGGTTTTCCTGGGTGTCACATCATCCCCCCGTTGATTTGGAATTTCGTCCCGAAATTCCGTAGTAGCTTCAGCCTCAGTAGTAGTTTCATGGTTGCCGAACAACTGGGGATACTTAAGTTTCATTTGGTCTTCTCGTTCCCAGGTAAACTCTGGGCCACGACGGGAGTTCCAACGAACTCGAACAAGGGGCATTCTGGTGTGCTTGAGGACCTTCACATCTCGGTCGGTAATTTCTACCGGTTCCTCGACGAATCGCAACTGGTCATCGATAGTGAGCTCCTCAAAAGGAACTTCGAGGGTCTCATCAGACAGACACTTCTTCAGATTTGACACGTGAAATACGTTGTGAACCCCACTGAGTTCTGCGGGTAGGTTCAACTTGTAAGCGACTTTACCAATTTTCTCAATGATTTCGAACGGTCCGACGTAACGCGGATTGAGCTTGCCTCGTTTGCCAAAACGAACTACACCTTCCAGGGTGAGACTTTAAGTAGAACCCGGTCCCCGACCTGAAATTCTAGAGGTTTCCTACGCTTATCAGCGTAGCTTTTCTGACAGTCACGAGCTGCCGCCATGCGTTGTCGTATCTATGCAAGTTGTGTCTACTACCAGTTCTGGACCCGTAATCTGGCTATCTCCCACCTCTGCCCAACAAAGAGGTGATCGACATTTACGCCCGTACAATGCCTCAAACGGAGCGGCTTGAATGCTGGTGTGGTAGCTGTTGTTATACGAAAACTCCACTAATGGTAGATGTTTTTCCCAGACGTTGCCAAAGTAAATCACACATGCCCTAAGCATGTCTTCAAGGGTTTGAATGGTGCGCTCAGACTGCCCATCCGTCTATGGATGATAAGCAGTGCTCATGTCTAAACGTGAGCCAAAGGATTTGTGCATTGCTTGCCACAGTTCAAAAGTAAAACGTGCATCATGGTCGGAGATAATGGAGGTTGGCACCCCGTGCCTCGAGACCACTTCCTTTAAGTAGACATCTGCTAATGTAGAGAACTTATCTGTTTCTTTGATGGCCAAAAAGTGTGCAGAATTAGTTAATCGATCCACTATCACCCAAATAGTGTCATTTCCACACTGAGATCTAGGCAGGCCTGTAACAAAATCCATGGAAATTTGTTCCCATTTCCATTGTGGTATCTCTGGTTGTTGGAGTAGACCTGATGGTTTCTGATATTCAGTCTTGACTCTCGCACAAGTCAAACATTTGCTGACATAAGTTGCTATGTGGGCTTTCATGCTAGGCCACAAATACGTAGTCCTGAGATCGTGGTACATCTTATCTGAACCAGGATGTATTGAGTAGCGAGACTTATGTGCTTCATCCATCACTAGCTCGCGTAAGTTTCCATAAAGTGGGACCCAGATGCATCCTGTTACATAGTAGGCGCCGTCTTCCTTTTGTTCTAACCGTTTCCTTGATCCGCGTAGGGCCTCAGCCTTGACGTTCTCTTCTTTTAATTCTTCGACCTAAGCATCACGTATCTGTGTAGGAAGACTAGATTGGATGGTAAGTTGTAAAGCACGTACGCGTTTAGGTGTAGTATCTTTTCGACTGAGGGCGTCAGCCACAACATTGGCCTTGCCCGGATGGTACTTGATCGCGCATTCGTAATCATTCAAGAGCTCGACCCATCGACGTTGACGCATGTTTAATTCCTTCTGTTTGAAGATATGTGACAACTGCGCTCTTTAATCGATGAACAATGCGATACAATGTTAATTATCAATAAACAATGTGTTTTGGTGTTGTTGTGTGTGTATTTGTGTTTGGTGATTTTACAATTCGATTCGATTCGATTTCAAGCTTTAAATCGCTTTCTAGAAGGTTACACGCAAACTGGTGCGTAAACGCAATCAGTTAAACGCGAAAAACACTCCAGGATAGTGAAATAGGCTTAACATACCTTAAATAACCTTCACATAACTTAGAAATAAGTTTTGGATGGTTTGGTGTGTCGAAAACAAGTCTATTCGATCGCAGGGACTATTTGTGTCAAACTGTGAAACTATACCGATTCGTATGATGTCGAACAGTCCGGAACTTGATCATAAGCTAAACATACCATAAATAACCTAAACATAGCTTAGAAATGAGCTTTGAGGGGTTCGGTGTGCGAAAACATGCTTAATTGATCTTACAGGGACTAAAAGTGTCAAAAACGACGTAAGTTTGCATTTTCGCGCATATCTTACGTTCTGACCACATCTGGACATCCAAAATTTTTGTACACACTAAAATATTTTTATTTTAGTGATCGGTATGCAAAAGTTCCATTCGTCGCTTTATTTGGATCGTTTTCGCGTTCGTTACGACTTCCGTCGTAATTAACCGAAAAACGCAACCGTACGACCAAACGAACCGACATCCGAGATATTTTTGAGTTCCCAACACTTTAACTTCATATTAGAGCCTTGAAATGAGGTTAACGGGGCTTAAAAGTGCCAAAAATGCAACGAAATGCAAGTTTTGGGCTGCAGGGACCAAAACTGCCAATCTGCCAAAGATGCCAGGCGGCCCGCGTAAACCCAAGCATTATTCTTACGCGGCCCGCGTCAGTGTCACAGTACAGAAACATTGAATTTGGTCATTCTGCTCGTTTTTGCTGGTTTTGATCTCTAGTTTTCAATGCTAGGGGCTGGTTTGTGTGGGGAACAAGTCCCCCAATCAGTCCTTGACACTTGTACGGCCTAGATCATTCCCTCTTCTCCAAGAAATGATCCTAACGGTTTTGCGAAAACTATATATAGGCCATGCTTTCATTCCATTTTCCTTGCATTTGGTTTGAGATTTCTCAAAGTGGTTGTGATATTTCACTACCTACCTGAGAATACTTGTAACCAAATCTATTTGGACCCTTTGTAAGTCCTCTTTCATTCTTTTATTGCTTTCCTAGCTCGAAAGTCAAACTTTGTTTGACTTTTAGCTTTAACCACGAGATGGTCAACAAGAAGTTCCTTTGAACTTCGCAACGTGAGCGTAATCACGATGGTTATAGTCCTTAGTGACTATACCTACTGATTACCACGTTGACTAGGCGTAGTGATGAGTCGTAGTTTCGATCAAAATGCGCATTTAAGCGTATTTTGCAACCAAACTACTCTTGGTATCAAAACACTTTGTTTTGATATCAAAACCTGTTTTCTAACTTAGTTAAGCATGTTTTAACATGCTTAGCTCGTCACTTTTAGTTTAGTGCTTGTTTAGAGTCGTAAGTCAAGCGGTCTAAACCACCGCTTAGACTTTCGAACTCGACCCGTTTGGTCGATCTTTAGGATCCGACCAAGCATGTTTAGTGACCATAGTTGCATAGGGAATAACCTTCCGAGGTTATACCTTATGGTCACCGAGTTTAAGTAGTTGTATGATAAGTGATTTATATGCCATAGGTAATTTACCAAAATGCCCTTTTCATGCATAATTGGACTTTAAGCATATGTAACATAACTTTTCTCACCTAAACTGATTATGCAACTTATTTAAACATGTTTAGGCATATACTACTTGTCATAGGACTAGTTAGACGTCTTGAACGCGCGTTTGCGCGCACGACGCGTTAAAGTAGCGTAAGCTACCTTAATGGGTCACAATGGGTCGAAAGCCCTTAGGTAGGTTTCAACATAGGATGTAGGCTTTGTTAAACCATATCACATGAGTTCCTACACTCATTTGGTTTACGAAACCTCATTCTTTCCGATCTTCCGATTTAGGCATCTATTGTTTGACTAGAGATTCGATTACTAGGTGCTGCTTGAGTTTCCTTGGTTTGATTGAGCTTATTGAGTTCTCTAGATTGAGGATACCTTGCACTTCAATGTGAGTACATAATTCCCCTACTTTACTGTTTTCAATTGTTTTGGGGTGATTCATATGTACAAAACGAATTTCAAGGTTTAAACGATGATTTCAAAACGATTAAGATGGTTTATACAAAACTAATAACGATTTGGATAATATGAACAAGACTTGTTGGTTGTAATTACATAACGAATGACATTCATTAGCTCTGATCAAGCCGACCAATATTAGGTTATGGTACCATAGGATCTGACAAATCCCGTTATCAGACTACACCCTGGTTATGTGTGGGGGGTATGTAGGTAACGACCGAATCTGTGATTATTAACTTACCCTTTGGTGGTTTGTTAATACGAAAAACGAGGTAGTCGAGTCACGAAGGTTTGAATGTTATTAGCGAGACGACCAAAAGTAGTTTCACTATTAAAACAAATACGGATTTGGGACGGATTAAACGATTTGAGACGATTTAAACGATTTGGATAAATGATTGGTTTTGGGTAGTGATTTGATAATGGGACGGGTGTAGTATGATAGAATCATGGTAGATACGCCGCTGGTACATCTTATATATAAGTGCTTCTATCATATTACATTGCGTGTCATTATTTAGCTCACTTGGGAAACGATTTGAAACAATGTTACACAACGAGGTTTTCGAAATGATATAAACCATACGAGTTTTATTAACGAGTTTTCACGAGATGTTTACAAGTTGTTATACTAAAACAAGTGTTTTTGGGTTAAGAGTCATGGCTACGAGATTTTATAAGCTATAACCATCTTGAATTGAGTTGGTTAATTATGTTGCAATACACTTTTCAAAACAAGGTTTGTATTTTGACTCTTGTAGTCTAACGAGGTACTGCAACATATAAACGAGCCATGAATCCGATACTCCCATAAAACCAATGTACTCGCCAGCATTTCTTTGCTGTCTTTATTTTTACATATGTTTCAGGTGGTATTGCTTGATGTTGCTTGCTAGGAAGCTTGTGTCACATAGGACCCGGACGAGGCCATAGTGACTTAAAAACAGTTATAAACAATATGTAGTTTGTTTGTTTTGATTAAAGACAATGTACATTACTTAATAATTCAATAAAACGAAACATTTGGTTACCATGGTTGTGAAACAATAATTCTGTTACAACACTCCCCGACGTTTCCGCCACGGTTTGTTGTTTTAACGTGGTCGGGGTGTGACAGAAGAGTTGGTATCAGAGCCAATGGTTATAGGGAATTAGGTTATTAGCAATGCTTTGACCTAGACTATAACTTTAGGACCCTAACAGAAGTTTACTTGTGTTTAGAATTTTAAAACAATACCGTCACCTACCCGTAGGTGATAACCACAACGAGAACACAATAACGAATCCGCTTCGAAAATTAATCATCTATCCTTGGATGATTGATTACTAGGTTTTGAACCCTCTGTTATATGGTTTTGAACCCTTTGTTATAAGGTTTTGAACCCTCTAAGTTTTCAAACTCTCGTCAAAGTTTGGGTCTAAATAATGTGAACACGTGCAAACTGGAAGAGTGAATGCCTGTACCCTGAGTTTTCTGTCTAAGGCTAGAGTGTTCGTACAAATCCGCATTATCGGACCAGTCACGCTTACCTGGGAACTCTTGGGGTGAGTGTTCACTTATAGGCGAGCATGTCTTCGCGATACATTATAGTGACCCATTTACTTTGATTAGTCACTGCGTGTCGTTTGTTTGTTCGAGGTAACAAACAAATGATCGCCTCCCTTGTGTTTTGTCGATGTTTTCAATGCCTCTTTTGTTTTTCCAATTATCGATCTCACTCGTTTCTCATGTTTCCTTGTTAGACAATGCCTCCTCGACGCGATGCTCGAACCGATGCTCGAACTTATACTGCCGAGGAAGTCGCAGCCCTTGTCTCTCAGCAAATGGCTGCTGTGCTTCCAGGCATTGTGACCCAAATTCACGAACTATACAACAACAACAATAATAACAACAATAATGCACCGTGTAATTTCAAGAATTTCAATTCTGCGAAGCCGCTTAAGTTTTCTAGGTCGCAAGGAGCAACTGCGCTCCTACAATGGTTTGAAAGTACTGAGAGCACCTTCTGTCACACCCCCAAAATCCCACCTGCGGAGTACTACCGCTTGGAGGCGTGACTGACCAGGATCCAGCCACCAATCATACTGAACAAGCATATAAGTAGTTGTAAAAGTTTAACCATCACGATTGGTGTTTCTAAACAAACAAGTTAAGTTGCAAGCGGAAGCATAAGTTTAAAGTTATAACATAAGTTCCAAAAGTTTCAAGTTTAACATAGTCTTGTAACAATCCCTGTCCCACAACGATCCTCCTCCATGCAAGCTCCCACTGAGTACCTATGGTCCTGCAAAGCATGTAGTAACGAGTCAACAAACTAGTTGAGTGAGTTCACGGGTGGGCGTTCGTTTTAGTTGTTTCGAAAACAGTTTACTTTATCTGGCATCCTGCCGTGGGGGTTACCCCATAATTTTAAAAAGACGTGACCAGTTCATTCCCAGTTACTCCGGCACTCCGGCCGTGGGGGCTACCCCATGTACATCATCTGGCTCTCCAGCCGTGGGGGCTACCCCATGTGTATACTAGACTCGTTACCGTATCGATTGCTGACTGTAGTCATGTTTATGTGCCCTGAAAACATCAATGTCTATCATCATTGACGTGCCCCAGATCCATTAGTTCACGCCCGTCCTCTGCGGCACGGTGTGAGGCTTGTCAGACCTAAATAGCGCTATCTAACTAATGACCCGCTCGCCATTGGCCCGGCGATTAGTCGATACAAAAAGGAGGGACTTCGTGATAGAGTTTTAGTCTAGTACGTTTATCCGTCCATCCGGACGAGGAATCACATTCCTGAACCATTGACGTCCTACCCAAGGTAGACGAGGAACCCACGTTCCTGAATCCCGTTCCCAACCCAGGGAATCCCATGCTTTGTAAAGGGTGTGAACTCACCTTGGTTTGCTCGGCAGTTAATCACAGAAAGTCAATCAAGTCGCAAGTAGTCAATAACGTCCTAACACGGATATCACGTATAATCAGATTCGAACCAAGTAGTGCACAAATGTTCAACACGTATGGCAATCACGTATAATCAGTAACAGTTCACAGTTAACGTTCAAACACAATCCACCGTCTAAGTGTAAAGCCCAAACAGTTGGGCTTGTGATAACAGGCCCAAATAACACGTTAACAGTAGCACAGAAATTCATAAGTCCGGCCCACTAACTTAGGCCCAATAGTGTGGTCTCGAGTCGCAACCGGACTCGCAAGCATGGTCTCGAGTCATGCTGTGTGTTGGTCATGGATGGTTGCGAGTCGCAACCGGTGTCGCAACCATGGTTTCGGTTCATCATGCTGAGGTCTCGAGTCGCAACGGGACTCGTAACCTGTGGTTTCGGCTTGTCCTGTTATGGTTGCGAGTCGCAACCGCGTGGTCTCGAGTCATCACGCTGTGGTTGCGAGTCGCAACGGGTGATTGCGAGTCGGTAAGCTGTCGCTTTCAAGTTCACGTGTTGATGCAGGTGTATCAGTCCCATTAGTACAATATAATCAGGCCCAAATCAGGAAATAACCAATAGAATTCCACTAACATATTTCCTAATCAGGTTACTAGTCAAAGATGGATCAAAATCACAAGGGTTTTCACATTCTTAACTATCATTCAAAGTGTTCTTCATACATTCAAAGCATATATTCAAGTTCTTCATAACATAAACAACACTCATTCACCCAAAATCATGAACAACTATCAAGATACAATTTACTAGCATGCATCCTACTTGACAACCATATTTATTAGCCGATTTTTCTTAGTATAAACACCCAAACTTTTCGGATCAAACCCAAGTGCAACCAATATCATCATTCACCTTTTTGTCATACCATGAACCCATTTTCAACATCAAATATGTATAGTTCAACTCATAACAAGAAACATTCATGAACCGATTTCTCTTTCAAAACATTATGTATAACTCAACAACTTAACATATTGTCACATAATCTCATCATACAAACATAATATGAACATTTTAACACTAAGCATTCAACAATAACCAACAAGAAATACTAACCGGTTTGGTGAGGTGTGTGTGTGTGCCGATCCAAGGTCCAAATCCGAGAGTTCTTGTGCTAACCGATTAGATCCGAGAGTCTTGGAGGTGTGTTTGTGTTCTTAAGGCTTAGAGAGAGAAGTAGGAGAGTGTGTGTGTGTAATGTTCAACAAAGTGGTAACAAATGACTAAGGTGGTGTATTTATAGTCAAGTTCCAAGTGTGTGCCCCAAGGGCTTGTAAATCGGTTAAGGGGGTCACGGCCCAATGGCCCAACCGGCCAAAGGTTCTCGGCCCAAGGCCCAAAACCGATTACTATTCACTCGAGACCTCATGGTCTCGAGTCGGGTTCTTGGTTCTCGGGTTGGGTTCTCGGTTCACTTATAATACATATAAATATATATAATGCACACATAACAAGCACATATCATGTAAAAAGGTTCACGTTATCATTTTAACTAGTCACATAACGTACAAGCAAGTTACAACGAAAGGTTCTAAATTTCGAGTTGTCACATCATCCCCAAGTTGAAAGAAATTTCGTCCCGAAATTTGATGGCACTCACTGAGGAAGCTAGTCAAGTTGCATGGTTTTCCCGGTTATCCTGGGGTGTCACATCCACCCCCCGTTGATCTGGAATTTCGTCCCGAAATTCCGTAGCTTCAGCCTCAGTAGCGTTTGTACTGTTCTCAAACAGTTGGGGATACTTTTGTTTCATCCGATCTTCGCGCTCCCAGGTAAACTCTGGGCCGCGACGTGAGTTCCAACGAACTCGAACAAGAGGTATTCTAGTGCTCTTGAGGACCTTAACATCCCGGTCCGTGATCTCGACAGGTTCTTCGACGAATTTCAACTGTTCGTCGATCGTAAGCTCCTTCAGAGGAACTACGTGCGTCTCATCTGACAGACACTTCTTCAGATTTGACACATGGAAAACGTTGTGAACTGCACCGAGTTCCGCTGGTAATTTCAGTCTGTAGGCCACCTTGCCTATTTTCTCAAGAATTTCGAAAGGTCCAACGTATCGGGGGTTGAGTTTGCCGTGTTTACCAAAACGAACCACACCCTTCCAGGGTGAAACTTTGAGTAATACCCGCTCCCCAACCTGGAGCTCAAGTGGTTTCCTGCCCTTATCGGCGTATGCCTTCTGACGGTCACGAGCGGCCGCCATGCGTTGTCGTATTTGAGCAATCCGCTCAGTAGTGTCTACCACATGTTCTGGACCAGTGATTTGACTATCCCCCACCTCTGCCCAACAGAGGGGTGACCGGCATTTACGTCCGTACAATGCCTCAAACGGAGCAGCTTTAATGCTGGTGTGGTAGCTGTTATTATACGAAAATTCCACAAGTGGCAGATGCTTTTCCCAGCTGTTGCCAAAATCGATTACACAAGCGCGAAGCATGTCTTCTAAGGTCTGAATAGTTCGCTCGGACTGCCCGTCCGTCTGTGGGTGATACGCTGTGCTCATATCAAGACGTGAGCCAAAAGACTTGTGCATTGCCTGCCACAGTTCCGAAGTAAAACGTGCATCTCGATCAGAGATGATAGAAGTGGGCACCCCGTGCCTCGAAACAACTTCCTTGAGGTATATTTCCGCCAGAGTGGAGAACTTATCCGTTTCCTTGATTGCCAAGAAATGTGCGGATTTCATGAGTCGATCCACGATCACCCATATAGTATCGTTTCCGCGCTGTGATCTAGGTAGGCCAGTAACGAAATCCATGGAAATTTGCTCCCATTTCCATTGTGGTATCTCTGGTTGCTGAAGTAGGCCTGAAGGTTTCTGATATTCCGTCTTTACTCGCGCACACGTCAAACACTTACTGACATAAGTTGCTACGTGGGCCTTCATGCTAGGCCACCAATACGTGGTTTTAATATCGTGGTACATCTTGTCCGAACCAGGGTGTACCGAGTAGCGAGATTTATGCGCTTCATCCATCACAAGTTCTCGTAAGTCGCCATAGAGTGGGACCCAAATGCGTCCTGTTACATAATAAGCACCGTCTTCCTTCTGTTCTAAGCGTTGCCTTGACCCGCGTAGAGCTTCTGCTCTAACGTTTTCTGGTTTCAGTGCTTCTATCTGAGCAGCTCGTATTTGCGAAGGTAGACTAGAATGGATCGTGAGTTGTAGAGCTCTTACGCGCTTAGGCGTAGTGTCCTTTCGACTGAGGGCGTCTGCCACAACATTGGCCTTGCCCGGGTGATACCTGATAGAGCACTCGTAATCATTCAGCAGCTCGACCCATCGTCGCTGCCGCATATTCAGTTCCTTCTGCTTGAATATGTGTTCTAGACTTCTGTGGTCGGTGTAGATGGCGCACTTAGTTCCGTATAGGTAATGCCGCCATAGTTTAAGTGCGAAAACAACAGCTCCCAGCTCTAAATCATGTGTCGTGTAGTTCTTCTCGTGAACTTTAAGTTGTCGTGAGGCGTAGGCTATGACTTTATCTCGTTGCATCAATACACAACCAAGACCTTGAATTGATGCATCACAGTAAACCACAAAATCTTCTGTGCCCTCTGGCAGTGAAAGGATAGGTGCACTACAAAGTCTATCCTTTAGATGCTGAAAAGCCAACTCTTGTGCATTTCCCCAATGATAAACAACGCCTTTCTGTGTTAGTAAGGTGAGAGGCTGCGCGATCTTAGAAAAATCCTTAATGAATCTCCTGTAGTAACCTGCCAATCCCAAAAATTGGCGAATTTCCTTTGGTGTGCGAGGCGCAGGCCAGTTCTTAATAGATTCCACTTTGGATGGATCAACGTGAATTCCATCCTTGTTCACCACATGCCCTAGGAAATGGACTTCACGAAGCCAGAAGTCGCATTTCGAGAACTTTGCGTAAAGCTGTTCCTTCCGAAGGAGTTCCAAAATAAGTCGTAGATGTTGCTCGTGCTCTTCTTTGCTCTTCGAATAGATCAGGATGTCGTCGATAAAGACTATGACAAACTTGTCCAGATACGGTTTGCACACTCGATTCATCAAATCCATAAAAACTGCCGGTGCGTTCGTCAGCCCAAACGGCATGACCAAAAACTCATAGTGCCCATATCGAGTCCTAAAAGCCGTCTTAGAGACATCCTCTTCCCGAACTCTCAGCTGGTGATATCCCGATCTCAGATCGATCTTTGAATAGTAGCTCGACCCCTGCAACTGGTCGAACAAGTCGTCAATACGCGGTAGAGGATAACGATTCTTCACAGTCACCTTGTTGAGTTCGCGATAGTCGATACACATTCTGAAGGTACCATCCTTCTTTTTCACAAAAAGCACTGGAGCTCCCCAAGGCGATGAGCTAGGACGAATAAAACCTTTATCTAAGAGTTCTTGTAGTTGCGTGGAGAGTTCTTCCAATTCTGATGGCGCTAAACGATAAGGTGCACGGGCTACAGGCGCGGCTCCAGGAGCTAGATCAATCTGAAACTCGACTTGGCGATGGGGCGGAAGACCAGGTAATTCCTCAGGGAATACCTCAGGATAGTCGCGTACAACGGGAAAATCTTCTAACTTCTTCTCTTTCTCTGTGGTATCAGTAACTAGAGCCAAAATCGCAGTGTGGCCCTTTCGTAAGCATTTCTGGGCCTTAAGAAGAGAGATGATGTTCTCAACAGCACTTCTCTTGTCGCCACGAATCATGAGAGGTTCATTACCAAAACCAGGAATACGAACGATCTTCTCGTTGCAAAGAATCTCAGCTCGGTGTTGGGATAACCAATCCATCCCAATGACAACGTCGAAACTACCCAAGACAATAGGAATAAGATCAATAGAGAAGGTCTGGTTAGCGAGAATAAGCTGACAACCCTTGACTACGTGTGAGGCTTCCAAACTCTTACCATTTGCTAGTTCTACAGTGTGCTTGTCGCCCAGGGGTGTAGGAATACGCTTAAGCATCTTACTAACTTCTAGTGACACATAACTAGTATCGGCACCCGAATCAAATAAGACTGTAACATAAAAGTCGTCGAGAAGGAACTTACCCGTCACCACGTTGGGATCATTCCTTGCTTCACCTTGACCAATCACGAACACTCGTCCCCTAGCACCATTGTTGTTGTTGTTGTTCCCATTGTTACCATTCCCCTGATTGTTGTTGTTGTTCTGGTTCAGTTGGGGACAATCTTTCTTGAAGTGGCCTTCAGCTCCACACTGAAAGCACCCTTTGTTGTTACCCTGCTGCTGTCGCTGGTTCTGCTGAGGTTGCTGACGATTCTGATTGACGGGGTATGCGCTCCTGCAATCCTTCGCAACATGACCAGGCTTGTTGCACCGATGACAGTTGCCCCTGGTGCATGGCCCACTGTGGTGTAGGCTGCAGCGATTGCACTTGGGGTGATTCCCCTTGTATCCACCATGACTTTGACCACTAGATGACTGCTGACCGGGGCTCTTGTGATCATCCGTCTTTCTCTGCTGAGACTGAGTTTGCACTGAAGTTGAACCCCTGCTTGAAGTTCCATCCCATTTCCGTTTATCCCCACTAGAAGCACCAGAAGTAGTTGCAGCACCTATACGCTTCGGTAACTTGTTCTGCTCCACCGCTTGGTCAGTGAGACGGTGAGCCAACTGTACAACCTGCTGGATAGTAGTCAACCTCGCTGAAGTCACATGACTTTGGATCTCTGGCACCAAGCCCTTGAGATAGAGTTCAATTCGCTTGTAGGGAGGATCCACCATAGTAGGACACAACAAGGCAAGTTCATGCGATCTCTTAGTGTATGCCTCAATCTCTGACCCTGACATCTTAAGATTGTAGAACTCATCTTCCAGTTTGTGAATGTCGTCACGACTGCAGTATTCCTCCCTGATCATTTCCTTGAAGTTTTCCCATGGGGTGGCGTTGGCAGCAACCAACCCTAACATCTGCACTTGAGCATTCCACCACGTGAGAGCCAAACCCTCAAGAGTACCAGTAGCATACTTCACCCTGCGCGCTTCAGGGCATTCGCACATTTCGAACACAGACTCCAGTTTCTCAAACCAGTGTAGGAGACCTACTGCTCCTTCAGTGCCGCTAAAAGTCATGGGTCGACAGTCCATAAAGGTCTTAAAAGTGCACACCGGTGCCTGAGCATACTGACCTAAGGTAGGTGAAAGAAAGACAGAGTTTAACACAAAGGTTGGTTCACGAGAGTAGGATCCAAACGATCCTAGAACAATTTCGGACTGCAGGATATACCTCCTGCGTGTGCAGCTGCGAGCGCTGCGGCAACTCGTTCGTTGATCAAAGCCGTCAACTGGGCTTGTGTCATGTTAACGCGTCCAGACATGTTTCTTCATAATAAAAGCAATACGTGTGAGAGAGGTTCGCGAAAGCACGATAGTAGGACAGAGTAAGCACGCACGTGTTCAAACAACAGTAGTTATACTAATCAAGCATACCATGAGCAATGTACTACGCAACTAACAAGTAGGCAATATACATACATCATATTACCTAAAACGTCGAGCCTTGCATGAGGAGCGAAGTGTCGTTGTGGACCGTTGAGCACTAAACCGGTTATAGTCTGGTTTTAACAAAAACGTTTCTCCCTTATTAAAACCAAGTTCACTATAACCAATGGCTCTGATACCAATCTGTCACACCCCCAAAATCCCACCTGCGGAGTACTACCGCTTGGAGGCGTGACTGACCAGGATCCAGCCACCAATCATACTGAACAAGCATATAAGTAGTTGTAAAAGTTTAACCATCACGATTGGTGTTTCTAAACAAACAAGTTAAGTTGCAAGCGGAAGCATAAGTTTAAAGTTATAACATAAGTTCCAAAAGTTTCAAGTTTAACATAGTCTTGTAACAATCCCTGTCCCACAACGATCCTCCTCCATGCAAGCTCCCACTGAGTACCTATGGTCCTGCAAAGCATGTAGTAACGAGTCAACAAACTAGTTGAGTGAGTTCACGGGTGGGCGTTCGTTTTAGTTGTTTCGAAAACAGTTTACTTTATCTGGCATCCTGCCGTGGGGGTTACCCCATAATTTTAAAAAGACGTGACCAGTTCATTCCCAGTTACTCCGGCACTCCGGCCGTGGGGGCTACCCCATGTACATCATCTGGCTCTCCAGCCGTGGGGGCTACCCCATGTGTATACTAGACTCGTTACCGTATCGATTGCTGACTGTAGTCATGTTTATGTGCCCTGAAAACATCAATGTCTATCATCATTGACGTGCCCCAGATCCATTAGTTCACGCCCGTCCTCTGCGGCACGGTGTGAGGCTTGTCAGACCTAAATAGCGCTATCTAACTAATGACCCGCTCGCCATTGGCCCGGCGATTAGTCGATACAAAAAGGAGGGACTTCGTGATAGAGTTTTAGTCTAGTACGTTTATCCGTCCATCCGGACGAGGAATCACATTCCTGAACCATTGACGTCCTACCCAAGGTAGACGAGGAACCCACGTTCCTGAATCCCGTTCCCAACCCAGGGAATCCCATGCTTTGTAAAGGGTGTGAACTCACCTTGGTTTGCTCGGCAGTTAATCACAGAAAGTCAATCAAGTCGCAAGTAGTCAATAACGTCCTAACACGGATATCACGTATAATCAGATTCGAACCAAGTAGTGCACAAATGTTCAACACGTATGGCAATCACGTATAATCAGTAACAGTTCACAGTTAACGTTCAAACACAATCCACCGTCTAAGTGTAAAGCCCAAACAGTTGGGCTTGTGATAACAGGCCCAAATAACACGTTAACAGTAGCACAGAAATTCATAAGTCCGGCCCACTAACTTAGGCCCAATAGTGTGGTCTCGAGTCGCAACCGGACTCGCAAGCATGGTCTCGAGTCATGCTGTGTGTTGGTCATGGATGGTTGCGAGTCGCAACCGGTGTCGCAACCATGGTTTCGGTTCATCATGCTGAGGTCTCGAGTCGCAACGGGACTCGTAACCTGTGGTTTCGGCTTGTCCTGTTATGGTTGCGAGTCGCAACCGCGTGGTCTCGAGTCATCACGCTGTGGTTGCGAGTCGCAACGGGTGATTGCGAGTCGGTAAGCTGTCGCTTTCAAGTTCACGTGTTGATGCAGGTGTATCAGTCCCATTAGTACAATATAATCAGGCCCAAATCAGGAAATAACCAATAGAATTCCACTAACATATTTCCTAATCAGGTTACTAGTCAAAGATGGATCAAAATCACAAGGGTTTTCACATTCTTAACTATCATTCAAAGTGTTCTTCATACATTCAAAGCATATATTCAAGTTCTTCATAACATAAACAACACTCATTCACCCAAAATCATGAACAACTATCAAGATACAATTTACTAGCATGCATCCTACTTGACAACCATATTTATTAGCCGATTTTTCTTAGTATAAACACCCAAACTTTTCGGATCAAACCCAAGTGCAACCAATATCATCATTCACCTTTTTGTCATACCATGAACCCATTTTCAACATCAAATATGTATAGTTCAACTCATAACAAGAAACATTCATGAACCGATTTCTCTTTCAAAACATTATGTATAACTCAACAACTTAACATATTGTCACATAATCTCATCATACAAACATAATATGAACATTTTAACACTAAGCATTCAACAATAACCAACAAGAAATACTAACCGGTTTGGTGAGGTGTGTGTGTGTGCCGATCCAAGGTCCAAATCCGAGAGTTCTTGTGCTAACCGATTAGATCCGAGAGTCTTGGAGGTGTGTTTGTGTTCTTAAGGCTTAGAGAGAGAAGTAGGAGAGTGTGTGTGTGTAATGTTCAACAAAGTGGTAACAAATGACTAAGGTGGTGTATTTATAGTCAAGTTCCAAGTGTGTGCCCCAAGGGCTTGTAAATCGGTTAAGGGGGTCACGGCCCAATGGCCCAACCGGCCAAAGGTTCTCGGCCCAAGGCCCAAAACCGATTACTATTCACTCGAGACCTCATGGTCTCGAGTCGGGTTCTTGGTTCTCGGGTTGGGTTCTCGGTTCACTTATAATACATATAAATATATATAATGCACACATAACAAGCACATATCATGTAAAAAGGTTCACGTTATCATTTTAACTAGTCACATAACGTACAAGCAAGTTACAACGAAAGGTTCTAAATTTCGAGTTGTCACATCATCCCCAAGTTGAAAGAAATTTCGTCCCGAAATTTGATGGCACTCACTGAGGAAGCTAGTCAAGTTGCATGGTTTTCCCGGTTATCCTGGGGTGTCACACCTTCAGACACGTGTAGTGTCCGAATGAGCGTAAGGTTGAGTTTGCATCTAGTGTGTTCGAGAAGCGAGCTCTTACATGGTGGAACGGAGTGATGTGTGATAGGGGTGCTGAAGTGGCACTAGCACAAACCTGGGAAGAGCTCCGAGCTCTCATGATGAGAGAGTTCTGTCCCCGTCACGAGATTCGAGCTTTAGAACAGGAATTCGATGATTTGAAACAAGTCGGGGGAGAACACTGTGCTTATATGGATCGATTTGAGGAGCTCAGTTTGTTGTGTCCCACGATGGTTACCCCGCTGGATAAAGCAATCGAGAGGTATATCGATGGTTTACCGGATTCCATGCAGGACATTATGACCGGTGTTAATCCTACTACCCTTCGTCAAGTAATCGAGTTGTCTGCTACCCTAACCGAGTCTCAAGTCAGGAAAGGTAAACTCACCCGCAAGGGTGATAAAAAGAAGTCAACTGATTCTGATAAGGAAAAGGGTAAGGGTAAGAAGCAGGGTGAGTCTTCGAAAAAGTCAAGGAAGCGCAAGGCTTCCCAAAACTTTGCTGTCACCAATCAAACTACTCAGAACCCACCGACTCAACCTCCTACAAAGAAAGCATATGCTGGTACCGCACCTCACAGTGCTCGATGCAATGATCACAATGTTGCTCAACAGGCCTGTAAACAGTGTGCTACGTGTGATAGACTTGGGCATTTGGCCAACATTTGTCGTTTTAATCAAAATCAGGCCGCTCAGGTTCCAGCACAAGCTCAAGGGAATGCTACGAGATTCCCACCTGGTTCGTGTTTTAATTGCGGAGAAATGGGTCATTTCTGCAACAACTGCCCGAGGTTGGTAAACGCGAATGCAAATGCGAATGTCAATCCGAATGGTAACGCGATAGCGAATGTAAATCCAGCTCGTGGACGAGCATTCCATTTGAACGCAAATGAGGCGAGGGCGGACAACGAAGTTGTTAACGGTACGTTCCTTGTTAACAATCAACTTGCGTCTGTTCTTTTCGATTCTGGTGCCGATAGGAGTTTTGTTTCGTTATCCTTTGAGCCTTTACTTGCGACACCTAGAACTAAACTAAGGAAGCCCTTAT
The DNA here is from genome assembly GCF_002127325.2 of Helianthus annuus. Lineage (NCBI taxonomy): Eukaryota > Viridiplantae > Streptophyta > Magnoliopsida > Asterales > Asteraceae > Helianthus > Helianthus annuus. The sequence continues at coordinate 141,405,517 of NC_035444.2, read as the reverse complement.
CTGTCGAAGTTGCTACTGGTAAACCACTCGTACTCGATTCTGTTCTTCATGGTTGTCAATTGAACCTCGATGACCATCTTTTCCCTATCGACCTCTTACCAATGCAACTTGGGAGTTTCGACATTATCGTGGGGATGGATTGGTTAACCAAACATCATGCCGAGGTTGTTTGTTTCGACAAGATCGTTCGTATTCCTCTTTCCTCTGGTGATGTTCTTGAGGTTCGTGGCGAGAAACCATCTGTTTGTTTGAAACTCATGTCATGTATGAAAGCTCAAAGCTATCTACGAAAAGGATATGTTGCTTTCCTGGCACATGTCACCGAGGAGAACGGCAAGAGCATAAGTATACAGGATATCCCGGTTGTTCGGGATTATCCAGAGGTGTTTCCTGATGAACTGCCTGGTTTGCCTCCAGTTCATCAAGTCGAGTTTCATATCGACCTTGTACCCAATGCTAACCCAATTGCGAAAGCACCTTATCGTCTTGCACCTTCCGAGATGCAAGAGTTATTGAAACAGCTTCAAGAGTTATCTGATAAAGGATTCATCCGACCAAGTTATTCACCTTGGGGAGCTCCTGTCCTCTTTGTGAAAAAGAAAGATGGATCTTTTCGAATGTGTATCGATTATCGTGAGCTTAATAAACTTACCATCAAGAATCGATATCCCCTACCTCGAATCGATGATCTCTTTGATCAGCTGCAAGGTGCTACCTGTTTTTCTAAGATCGATCTGCGTTCTGGGTATCATCAGCTTCGTGTATTCGAAGAAGACATTCCCAAAACTGCTATTAAGGATTGGAATACACCTACGACACCCACAGAAGTTCGTTCTTTTCTTGGTCTCGCTGGGTATTACCGTCGTTTCATTGCGAACTTCTCTAAGATTGTGGTTCCACTCACTGCTTTGACTCAGAAGAATAAGCCTTTTGAGTGGGGACCCAAGCAAGAAGAAGCGTTCCAAACGCTGAAACAGAAGCTGTGTAACACTCCTTTTCTATCTTTGCCTGAAGGAAGCGATGATTTCGTTGTCTACTGCGATGCATCCAACTTAGGCCTTGGTTGTGTTCTCATGCAATGAGGCAAAGTTATAGCATACGCGTCTAGACAATTGAAAGTTCACGAGAAGAACTACACGAATCATGATCTTGAGTTAGGCGTTGTAGTCTTTGCTCTTAAAATCTGGAGACATTATCTTTATGGCACGAAGTGTGTGGTTTTCACAGACCACAAAAGTCTCCAGCATATTCTTAATCAGAAGGAGTTGAACATGAGGCAACGACGTTGGGTTGAACTCTTGAGTGACTATGATTGCGAGATTCGCTACCATCCTGTTAAGGCGAATGTCGTAGCCGATGCGCTAAGTCGAAAAGAGCGAGTTAGGCTTCATTCAGTTCAAACTCTATCTTATCTTCAAACTCGTGTTCTTCAAGCTCAGCAATTTTGTGTTTCACAAAATTTGATAAGTGAGGAATTGCCACGTCAGCTTGAGCTTAAACTCGAAGCGAAAGACGATGGTTTGCTTTATTTCAAGAATCGTTTGTGGGTTCCGAAACAAGACGATCTTCGCACTTTAGTGATGGACGAATCTCATAAGTCTCGATATTCTATCCATCCTGGTGCTGATAAAATGTACAGGGATCTTCGTACTAAGTTTTGGTGGCCTGGTATGAAGAAAGATGTTGCCTTGTATGTATCGAAATGCCTAACTTGTCTCAAAGTCAAGGCTGAACATCAACGACCTTCTTGTTTGCTTGTACAACCAGAAATACCGGTTTGGAAGTGGGAGAACATTGCTATGGATCTCATCACTAAATTACCGCGTACTTCTAAAGGACACGATGCTATTTGGGTTGTCATCGATCGATTAAGGAAGTCAGCTCATTTTATTGCGATTCGCGAGGATCTATCTGCTGATAAACTTGCAAAGATTTATGTTGATGAGATTGTATCACGACATGGTGTTCCCTTGGATATCATTTCCAATCGTGATGCTCGATTTTCATCTCATTTTTGGAGAACCATGCAATCTGCTATGGGAACCCAACTAAATCTAAGCACTGCTTATCATCCCCAAACAGATGGACAATCCGAGAGGACGATTCAAACTTTGGAGGATATGCTTAGAGCATGCGTGATAGACTTTGGTAGTAATTGGGACTCTCATCTACCAATGATCGAGTTCTCTTACAACAATAGTTATCATGCTAGCATCAATATGGCACCAAAAGAAACTTTTTGCTTAATAAATGAAATTCGAAGACAAGAGCAAAAAATGAATAAAATCAATTTGATTTTGTTTTGTTTTATTAATCTTTTCTTTATTTGTTTCGTTATTGTCAATGTATTTCTCAATAATTTTTTTGTTGATTCCATAAAAAGTTGGACAGGTTCTCTGCCCCTGCGGGGATGGAGCGACAGAAGTTTTGAGAATTCAAGAGAAGGTCACGGCGAGACGAGCCTATTTCCGTCTAAGGAAATTGTTTTTTTCCACAAGGAATTGCAACAGATTTTTTTATTCCGTTTGAATTCATTTCAATATTGTTTCGCTCCTGTATCTTCCAAAAGGAAAGGAACTATGTGTTGATTGTCCTCTAAACTTAAATTTTCTTCTTTGGTATGTAAAAAGGGAATCAATAAATCAATCAAATTCTGGGAGGCTTCGTGAAGTGCTTCTTTAGGAGTTAAACTTTCGAAGCTCTTTACGGTCGAAAATGTCGTTCACCTGTCTGCTGGAATGAGGTCGGTGAGGCTCAGCTTACTAGACCTGAACTCGTTCTGGAAACAACAGACAAAATCAAGAAAATTCGCGATAATCTTGTGACAGCTAGAAGCCGTCAAAAGAGTTATGCGGATATGCGACGCAAACCCTTAGAATTTCAAGTTGGAGACCATGTCCTACTCAAGGTATCACCTTGGAAGGGAGTGGTGAGATTTGGAAGGAAAGGAAAACTTGCACCACGATATGTCGGACCATTTAAGATTGTTGAAAGAGTTGGGAAGGTTGCCTATCGACTAGAGCTACCTCCAGAACTTGGAAATATTCATCCGAATTTTCACGTGTCCAATTTACGAAAGTGTTTAGCTGACGCTGATCTTCACATTCCTCTCGACGAGATCCAAATCGATGAAACGATGCACTTTGTCGAGAAACCTGTGGAAATAGTGGACCGTACATTCAAACAGTTGAAGAACAAACGGATTAAATTAGTCAAAGTTCGTTGGGAGTCCAAACGTGGCCCAGAGTTTACTTGGGAACGTGAGGACCAAATGAAGGAGAAATATCCACAAGTGTTCTCACAAGTTTCCTCTAGTTAAAATTTCGGGACAAAATTTCCTAAAGTAGGGGAGACTGTGACAACTATGCTCTTTAATCGATGAACAATGTGAAACAATGTTAATTATCAATAAAACAATGTGTTTTGGTGTTGTTGTGTGTGTATTTGTGTTTGGTGATTTTACAATTCGATTCGATTAGATTTCAAGCTTTAAATCGCTTTCTGGAAGGTTACACGCAAACTGGTGCGTAAACGCAATCAGTTAAACGCGACAAACACTCCGGGATAGTGAAATAGGCTTAACATACCTTAAATAACCTTCACATAACTTAGAAATAAGTTTTGGATGGTTTGGTGTGTCGAAAACAAGTCTATTTGATCGCAGAGACTATTTGTGTCAAACTGCGAAACTATACCGATTCGTATGATGTCGAACAGTCCGGAACTTGATCATAAGCTAAACATACCATAAATAACCTAAACATAGCTTAGAAATGAGCTTTGAGGGGTTCGGTGTGCGAAAACATGCTTAATTGATCTTACAGGGACTAAAAGTGTCAAAAACGACGTAAGTTTGCATTTTCGCGCATATCTTACGTTCTGACCACATCTGGACATCCAAAATTTTTGTACACACTAAAATATTTTTATTTTAGTGATCGGCATGCAAAAATTCCATTCGTCGCTTTATTTGGATCGTTTTCGCGTTCGTTACGACTTCCGTCGTAATTAACCGAAAAACGCAACCGTATGACCAAACGAACCGACATCCGAGATATTTTTGAGCACGTTTTGAGTTCCCAACACTTTAACTTCATATTAGAGCCTTGAAATGAGGTTAACGGGGCTTAAAAGTTCCAAAAATGCAACGAAATGCAAGTTTTGGGCTGCAGGGACCAAAACTGCCAATCTGCCAAAGATGCCAGGCGGCCCACGTAAACCCAAGCCATATTCTTACGCGGCCCGCGTCAGTGTCACAGTACAGAAACATTGAATTTGGTCGTTCTGCTCGTTTTTGTTGGTTTTGATCTCTAGTTTTCAATGCTAGGGGCTGGTTTGTGTGGGGAACAAGTCCCCCAATCAGTCCTTGACACTTGTATAGCCTAGATCATTCCCTCTTCTCCAAGAAATGATCCTAACGGTTTTGCGAAAACTATATATAGGCCATGCTTTCATTCCATTTTCCTTGCATTTGGTCTGAGATTTCTCTAAGTGGTTGTGATATTTCACTACCTACCTGAGAATACTTGGAACCAAATCTATTTGAACCCTTTGTAAGTCCTCTTTCATTCTTTTATTGCTTTCCTAGCTCGAAAGTCAAACTTTGTTTGACTTTCAGCTTTGACCACGAGATAGTCAACGAGAAGTTCGTTTGAACTTCGCAACGTGAGCGTAATCACGATGGTTATAGTCCTTAGTGACTATACCTACTGATTACCACGTTGACTAGGCGTAGTGACGAGTCGTAGTTTCGGTCAAAATGCGCATTTAAGCGTATTTTGCAACCAAACTACTCTTGGTATCAAAACACTTTGTTTTGATATCAAAACCTGTTTTCTAACTTAGTTAAGCATGTCTTAACATGCTTAGCTCGTCACTTTTAGTTTAGTGCTTGTTTAGAGTCGTAAGTCAAGCGGTCTAAACCACCGCTTAGACTTTCGAACTCGACCCGTTTGGTCGATCTTTAGGATCCGACCAAGCATGTTTAGTGACCATAGTTGCATAGGGAATAACCTTCCGAGGTTATACCTTATGGTCACCGAGTTTAAGTAGTTATATGATAGGTGGTTTATATGCCTTAGGTAATTTACCAAAATGCCCTTTTCATGCATAATTCGACTTTAAGCATATGTAACCTAACTTTTCTCACCTAAACTGATTATGCAACTTATTTAAACATTTTTAGGCATATACTACTTGTCATAGGACTAGTTAGACGTCTCGAACGCGCGTTTGCGCGCACGACGCGTTAGAGTAGCGTAGGCTACCTTAATGGGTCACAATGGGTCGAAAGCACTTAGGTTAGGTTTCAACCTAGGATGTATGCTTTGTTAAACCATATCACATGAGTTCCTACACTCATTTGGTTTACCAAACCTCATTCTTTCCGATCTTCCGATTTAGGCGTCTATTGTTTGACTAGCGATTCGATTACTAGGTGCTGCTTGAGTTTCCTTGGTTTGATTGAGCTTATTGATTTCTCTAGATTGAGGATACCTTGCACTTCAATGTGAGTACATAGTTCCCCTATTTTACTGTTTTCAATTGTTTTGGGGTGATTCATATGTACAAAACGAATTTCAAGGTTTAAACGATGATTTCAAAACGATTAAGATGGTTTATACAAAACTAATAACGATTTGGATAATGTGAACAAGACTTGTTGGTTGTAATTACATAACGAATGACATTCATTAGCTCTGATTAAGCCGACCAGTATTAGGTTATGGTACCATAGGATCTGACAAATCCCGTTATCAGACTACACCCATGGTTATGTGTGGGAGTTATGTAGGTAACGATCGAATCTGTGATTATTAACTTACCCTTTGGTGGTTTGTTAATACGAAAAACGAGGTAGTCGAGTCACGAAGGTTTGAATGTTATTAGCGAGACGACCAAAACTAGTTTCGCTATTAAAAAGAATACGGATTTGGGACGAATTAAACGATTTGAGACGATTTAAATGAGATAAACGATTTGGATAAACGATTGGTTTTGGGTAGTGATTAGATAATGGGACGGGTGTAGTATGATAGAATCATGGTAGATACGCCGCTGGTACATCTTATATATAAGTGCTTCTATCATATTACATTGTGTGTCATTATTTAGTTCACTTGGGAAACGATTTGAAACAATGTCACACAACGAGGTTTTCGAAATGATATAAACCATACGAGTTTTATTAACGAGTTTTCACGAGATGTTTACAAGTTGTTATACTAAAACAAGTGTTTTTGGGTTAAGAGTCATGGCTACGAGATTTTATAAACTATAACCATCTTGAATTGAGTTGGTTAATTATGTTGCAATACACTTTTCAAAACAAGGTTTGTATTTTGACTCTTGTAGTCTAACGAGGTACTGCAACATATAAACGAGCCATGAATCCGATACTCCCATAAAACCTATGTACTCGCCAGCATTTCTTTGCTGACTTTATTTTTACATATGTTTCAGGTGGTATTGCTTGATGTTGCTTGCTAGGAAGCTTGTGTCACATAGGACCTGGACGAGGCCTTAGTGACTTAAAAACAGTTATAAACAATATGCAGTTTGTTTGTTTTGATTAAAGACAATGTACATTACTTAATAATTCAATAAAACGAAACATTTGGTTACCATGGTTGTGAAACAATAATTCTGTTACAACACTCCCCGACGTTTCCGCCACGGTTTGTTGTTTTAATGTGGTCGGGGTGTGACAGCAATGAAAGAATTGGTGCGCTACATAGTCTATCCTTTAGGTGCTGAAATGTTAATTCCTGCGCATTACCTGACGGGTGGTCCATAGGACAACCCTTAATGGTGTTAAATGACGAGTTAATCCCTCATTTAATCAAGTAATGGTCTTGAATTAGATGACTACAGTTGCTTATGTTTCAGGTACATTCGGAGCTTAAAAGTGTGGAAATGAAGCTTCGGAATAGGCGCGGTTGGACTAGAGATTGAAAGATGGAGCATACATGAAGAAAATAATTTATTAGAACTGAAGAATTAAGAAGATAGCATGATAGAGGACGAAATTACGAGAACGTAGGCGAAAACGGTGAAGAAAACGGAGTTGAAATGAAAAAGTTATGCTGAAAACAAAATTTCATGCTGAAGCCTACCGTAACTTACGGTGGTACCGTAATTTACGGTAGACCCCAACATTTTTCGTCCACCGTAAGGCAGTAGAGACCCACCGTAACACTTTTTGGTCCACCGTAACTTACGGTGGTACCGTAATTTACGGTGGAGATGACAGAGAAATGTGTAACTGCCCTATTTTATGATGTTTTATTGTGTCTTTTCAAAGGCAATCATTCCCATTCGGTTACCAGCAGTCTAGGGGCGATTTTTGGGTGTTCTTGAGAGCTTGAAACAATTTCTAAACATCTTGTTAGTGTTTTTAATTCCTATGAACATTGATATGTATGTGATGATGATTGTCCAAGTCATGAGTGGCTAAACTTATGGTGATCATCCTAGGTTGAAGGTTTGTCTAAGACATTTGTGTTTTGATTCTTATTTCTAGAATAATAGACTTGCTATGATGGTTTGTTTATTACGGTGTGTTGTTTGCTTGTTCGTAAATTGTTAATTTGTATATTAATCTTAGTCTAAACCATACGTTCTTGGTGCCGTTGGCAATCGAGATATCATGGGCGGGATTAGGATTGGGTATTGATTAATTGGTCATCGGGTAACAACCTCGCGTTCTAGGAATCCGAGTACTTAGTTCCCTTTCATCACGACAAGTAATAACATATGAACCATGTCAATGTGGTTCTTTCTAGTTGAATATTTGCATGAATGTCAAAGCAAACCGGAAACTTAGGATGGTCATTTGTCTCTAAATTGTTTACAAAACCAATTCTCAATTCGCAATTTAATTAGTAATCTCAGTTTTAAAAAATCAAACAAACAATCCAACTCTTTGAATTTACTTTTTATTGTAATTAGTTTAATCTTAGTTAACTTAGATACACTTCTAAATAACAGATTTTCCACATACTCCCTCAGTTCGATACCCACTTACCGCTATCTATTTAGTTGTATTTGGATTAAATTTGATTGTGACCACGACATCACGTCAAATTTTGGCGCCGTTGCCGGGGAGTAGTGCGCAACGTGTGTTAATTTAGTAGTTTTGTTTGTTATTTTCGGGTTTACGCTGGTTGTGTTTAGTGTGCAGGTACTTTCAGGTGTATGCATACTAGAGGCTCTCACAAGTCGTCACCACTATCGTTCGATCCGGAAATTGAAAGGACATTGAGGCAAAACAGAGTTCTATTACGAGAAAACATAATTGTTGGTTCACCTACTTCACCCATTACACCAAGAAACGTCATGCAAGAATCTCAAGTACCACCCACAACGGGTCAACCGACCTCAATTTTCACTCCTACTGTCACACAACCATCACCAAACACCACTTTACCCAATACCACTACTGAAGTCACACCAACCAATGTCACGCAACCAATCACTACCCAATTCGAACCCACTATTACCTTTAGCCCTTCTATCACAATCCCACCAATTTCCCATTTCTTTCCCCCAACTACGGGTCAATCATCTTCTAATTTCACAATTGCACCAAATTCCACTATTGTGCATGCTATGCCATCTTTTAGACCACAAAACCAATCGGGTTTTCAGTACTCGACTCTTCCATTTGGGCAATCTTCGGGAATTCAAGGAGATGGTTATGATGAGGGATATGAGGAATTTGAGGGTTATGATGCAGATGGGTATGCGTATGGGGGTGATGGAGACCAAGGAGACTTTGGGTATGTGCAAGGTCAATTTCAAGTAATGCCAAGTGTTGGTGGAGTGCCACGACAACATCAACTCATACCACAACACGTTAGGCCAAGGCCACAAGGACCACAATTGCAACGTCCGGTACCATTGCAACAAGTTCATCCACCGAATGTTCAACAATTCCAAAGGCCAATTCAACGCCCACCGGTGCGACAACAACAGTTTCAACAACTAATTGCACCACAAGGGCATATGCCAAGACCAACGGGTCCGGTGCATCCAAGAGTTAGGGTAGGTGTACCAAGAAGGCATCTTCGAGATCATGCAAGAGGTATAGAAGCGCATTTCAGGCCGATAATCACTCATAATCCCTCGCCGGTAGTTAATCCTCACAACGACCAAGGACGAACTTTTGAAGTTAGAACGAATTCTTTGCAAAGTTTGCCGAAATACAAGGGTCTAGCGACGGAGGAACCTTATTTCCATTTGGAAGCTTATGACTCAATTTGCAATACTCTTGGGAGTCAAGGTTTTTCAGCTGATGATGTCAAGTTGGTCTTGTTTCAATTTTCGTTGGAAGATAAGGCAAAGAAGTGGTTCTACACTTTGCCTTCAGCATCTATATATACATGGGGGGAAATGCAACAAACCTTTTTGGATGAGTTTTACACCGCCCAAAAGACCAACGATGCAAGAAAGGGGTTGAGGAGTTTTCCACAACAACAAGGCGAGATGTTTCATGAAGCTTTCGAGCGATTTAATATGATGATTAAAAATTGTCCTCACCATGGAATTGAGCTTTGGGAGTTGATGAACGCCTTCCACGAGGGATTGAGTGCCGAAGATGCTCGTGATTTAATGTCCATCACAAACGGGACTTTTGGCACAAACTATGAGCATGACGATTGGGAGTTCTTGGAGCAAATGGCCATTACATCAAAGAGGAAAGCTCAAGCATCAAGGAGAGCGCGACCGGTTGTCACAAGATCACAAGTTCATACAGTTGACGATGGTAATGTTCAAACTTCTAACCAAATTTATGATGTTTATGCTATTTGTAATGAAATAGGTCATGCGGCTGAAAATTGCCAAGGGATGGTTGAAGGGCAATATGAAGAACTTCATGCGGTACAAGGTCAAGGAGGGGGTGGTAGAAACTACAACATGAATTCCAATACTTACCACCCCGGTTTACGAAATCACCCGAACTTTAGATACGGGAATTCGTCAAATCAAGCCAACCCGAACTTCCAAGGAAACCAAGGATTTCAAAGGCAATATCAAACGGGTCAAAGTTTTTCGGGTCGAAACGAGGTAATGGAGATGTTAAAGGCGATGCAAATTGAGATGCAACAAAGGAATCAGCTTGATGATGCTCGCATACAAAAAGACGAAATCCGTGATAAAGCAACTCAGTCGTTGACTACCCAAATGAGTCAACTTGCGAGCGATGTGGCAATATTGAAGAAATCAAAAGGCCAACTACAAAGTGACATGGTGACAAATCCCAAAAACATTAAAAGTGTTAATATCAATGTGGTAAGTACCGTTCCTAATAGTGAATTCAATGAAACATTTTTAACATCTTCTTGTCAAGTGAGTGCAGGTATAGGAAGGGATGCCGAGGTTGAAACGGACAAAGAGCATGGAGCACCACTCGTGCCTATTCAAGTGGGAAAATTAAAAATTCCTCAAGCATTGTTGGACTACGGGGCGAGTATGAGTGTGCTACCAGGCGATCTATACGATATGTACGACTTTGGTCCGCTTCAAGATAAAGACACCATGGTGAGTTTGGCGGATGAAAGTTGGAGGCGTCCACGGGGAATGGTTAAGAATGTTATGATTCGGTTGGGAGAATTTGACTATCCAGTGGATTTTCTGGTTTTAGATTATGTTTCTACCAAAACGACATCACAACAAAGGGTAATTTTAGGTCGATCGTTTCTTTATACGGCAAGTGCTCAAATCAACTGTAGAGACGGGATCATTACTATGACCGAAAAGAACCGTAAGTTGTACTTTGATATTCATACTAGGGAGATTAGTTATGAACCTATTGAAGAGAAGGGTAGAGAGTCTAGTAACCATATGAAAAGTGTGCATCAGAGAATAAAAACAAACAAACCACCGGGGTGTGAAAAGAAGTATGAAGGTTCGAGCAGGTATGTAGTTGACTATCCACTGAATGGACATTTGATGGATGCATTTCAACCAATGACAAGCTACAGTGGGGGAGGTGAAAAGAACCGATTCTTTGAGCCACCATAAATAGAGGTGGCACGGTCTGGCTGAAGACTCGAAACTTAGCGCTGCTCAGGAGGCAACCCGAGGTTTTATATTGATCTTTCTGTGTTTATTTTTCTATGTTTCAAGGCCATGGCGACATTCAAGTGTGGGGAAGATGTGCGGATACTTGTGTGAAGGTGGTGTTAGGAAGTCGGATTATCCACAACATCTGTTGTGTCAAACTTCACCAGGTCAATGTGCTCTTTCCTTAGTCTTGTTATGTTCTTTAGCTTTGAAATATTGGTAGTTAGTTCGTTTGCTTTTAGATTAAGAAAAAATAAAAAAAAAAAGAAATTTGGGGTTTGAGATTTTGAGCTAATATTGATGTTGAATGGGTTTTTAGTGATCAATTCCTTCCAAAACCATACATTGGGGTCAATGTATCCCAAGTGTGGGGATGGGGGAAAATTTTGACGGTTTTTTTAAATTTTTAAATCAAGCGAAACATTGTTGAAATTCGAACACTTTGAATTAACCCCGAGTGACACACCGGCAACCCTTAATTACCCTTTTTCTTGGTGAGAGTTGAAGCCACACTTGTACATAAATAAAATTTATCTTTGATGAGAGTGGCTACGGGCGGGGGTGCATTAGAACTTGTGCTTGAATGCGGTTTGAGTCCTTAGTTGGACGTGAATGTGAAAAGGATAGGGGCATTTAGGTAGCCTCGTCTTTAGAGTGCGAGTGTGGGATTTGGGGGGTTGGACCTCATTAATTATATATATGAGCTTGGTAGTGAGAGGGGCGGGGGTTTGGACATTTAGTTGCCCAATTTTGTGCCTAAAGCCTATCATTTGTTACCCCTTAGCTAGTTTTCTAAAATTTTACCCAGCTTGACCCGGTCTTATAGTGTTAGTAGTGTTTTAGTAGTGTGTAGATATGTTATGATGTTATGTTGAATGTTTGCTTATTGATTAAAAAAAAAGAAAAAGAAAAAAAAGAGATATGAAAAGAAAGAAAAAGAAAAACAAGCGAAAAAGCATTGAAAAAAAAATTGATGTTGAGTTGTCTTGTATATAGAAGTTTAAGTTTGGTGTTTATTTGTTTCATTGTGTAATAAAAGACCGGGTAAAGTCATTCGGTACTACAAATATATTCCATTTCCTACCCGTACACCTAGCCACGTTACAACCTTAAAGCCCATTTGATTTGCATTCATGTTTTGACAATTGTTAGGTGAAGGACCGATTCAGGTACAAGCATATAGTTGTGCAATTACCCGTTTGCCTTTTGTGTGTCTAGCTTATCTTTGCTAGTGCTTACTTGTTGCCGAGAGAATATATATAGCGAGGGGTGTGTTGTTTGGGTGTTAGGAAAAGGGCTAGTAAAAGGATGATATGTTTATGCTTGATTTATGTTGATCGCTTGTGCATTTGAAAATGGTTTTTGATGGGTTGCTTGGGACAAGCAACGGTTAAGTGTGTGGATGTGACGGGTGGTCCATAGGACAACCCTTAATGGTGTTAAATGACAAGTTAATCCCTCATTTAATCATGTAATGGTCTTGAATTAGATGACTACAGTTGCTTATGTTTCAGGTACATTCGGAGCTTAAAAGTGTGGAAATGAAGCTTCGGAATAGGCGCGGTTGGACTAGAGATTGAAAGATGGAGCATACATGAATAAAATAAATTATTAGAACTGAAGAATTAAGAAGATAGCATGATAGAGGACGAAATTACGAGAACGTAGGCGAAAACGGTGAAGAAAACGGAGTTGAAACGAAAAAGTTATGCTGAAAACAAAATTTCATGCTGAAGCCTACCGTAACTTACGGTGGTACCGTAATTTACGGTAGACCCCACATTTTTCGTCCACCGTAAGGCAGTAGAGACCCATCGTAACACTTTTTGGTCCACCGTAACTTACGGTGGTACCGTAATTTACGGTGGAGATGACGGAGAAATGTGTAACTGCCCTATTTTATGATGTTTTATTGTGTCTTTTCAAAGGCAATCATTCCCATTCGGTTACCAGCAGTCTAGGGGCGATTTTTGGGTGTTCTTGAGAGCTTGAAACAATTTCTAAACATCTTGTTAGTGTTTTTAATTCCTATGAACATTGATATGTATGTGATGATGATTGTCCAAGTCATGAGTGGCTAAACTTATGGTGATCATCCTAGGTTGAAGGTTTGTCTAAGACATTTGTGTTTTGATTCTTATTTCTAGAATAATAGACTTGCTATGATGGTTTGTTTATTATGGTGTGTTGTTAGCTTGTTCGTGAATTGTTAATTTGTATGTTAATCTTAGTCTAAACCATACGTTCTTGGTGCCGTTGGCAATCGAGATATCATGGGCGGGATTAGGATTGGGTATTGATTAATTGGTCATCGGGTAACAACCTCGCGTTCTAGGAATCCGAGTACTTAGTTCCCTTTCATCACGACAAGTAATAACATATGAACCATGTCTATGTGGTTCTTTCTAGTTGAATATTAGCATGAATGTCAAAGCAAACCGGAAACTTAGGATAGCCATTTGTCTCTAAATTGTTTACAAAACCAATTCTCAATTCGCAATTTATTAGTAATCTCAGTTTTAAAAAATCAAACAAACAATCCAACTCTTTGAATTTACTTTTTATTGTAATTAGTTTAATCTTAGTTAACTTAGATACACTTCTAAATAACACATTTTCCACATACTCCCTGAGTTCGATACCCACTTACCGCTATCTATTTAGTTGTATTTGGATTAAATTTGATTGTGACCACGACATCACGTCATTACCCCAACGATAGATGACACCTTTCTGGGTTAGTGTAGTGAGAGGTTGCGCAATCTTGGAGAAATCCTTGATGAACCTTTGGTAGTAGCCCGCCAAACCCAAGAATTGGCGGATTTCTGTTGGTGTACGGGGTGCAGGCCAGTTCCTAATCGAGTCTACCTTGGATGGATCAACATGAATCCCATCCTTGTTTACCACGTGGCCTAGAAAGTGAACTTCGCGAAGCCAGAAGTCGCATTTTGAAAACTTGGCATACAACTGTTCTGCTCGAAGGAGTTCTAAGATAAGCCGTAGATGGTGCTCGTGTTCCTCCTGACTCTTGGAATAGATCAGGATGTCGTCGATGAATACAATAACAAACTTATCCAAATAGGGCTTGCACACTCTGTTCATAAGATCCGTGAAGACTGCAGGTGCATTCGTCAATCCGAAAGACATAACTAGAAACTCGTAATGCCCATAAGGAGTTCTAAATGCTTTCTTAGAGATATCCTCGTCTCGGACTCTCAGTTGATGGTAGCCTGAACTCATGTCAATCTTCGAGTAGTAGCTCGACTCTTGCAGCAGATCGAACAAGTCATCAATGCCTGGAAGTGGATAGCGATTCTTTACATTCACCTTGTTGAGTTCGCGGTAGTCGATACACATACTGAAGGTACCGTCTTTCTTCTTCACGAATAGTACTGGAGCTCCCCAAGGCGAAGAGCTAGGACGAATAAAGCCCTTATCCAAGAGCTCTTGTAGTTGAGTGGACAGTTCTTCTAGTTTTGATGGGGCTAAATGATAAGGTGCATGAGCTATTGGCGCTGCTCCAGGAGCTAGCTCGATTTGAAATTCAACCAGACGATGGGGTAGGAGACCAGGTAATTCCTCGGGGAATACCTCAGAAAAATCACGCACAATCGGGATATCTTCGCTCTTCTTTTCTTTCTTCGAGGTGTCAGTAACGAGTGCTAAAATAGTAGTGTGGCCCTTTCGCAAACACTTCTGGGCCTTGAGAAAAGAAATGATGCCCACAACGGCACCACTCTTGTCGCCATGAATCACTAAAGGTTCTCCATTTGAACGAGGAATGCGGACGATCTTCTCCTGACAGAGGATCTCTGCTCGATGTTGAGATAGCCAATCCATACCAATAACAATGTCGAAACTACCCAAAACAATAGGAATGAGGTCGATAGAGAAGGTCTGACCAACTAAGATGAGATTACAACCCTTAACTATGTGCGTGGCTTCAAGATTGTTACCGTTTGCTAGTTCTACCATGTGCTTGGTGTTTAAAAGTGTTAGGTATGCTTTAACATTTGACTAACTTTTAGAGACATATAACTGGTATCGGCACCCGAATCAAATAAAACATTAACATAAAAGTCATCCAGTAGAAACTTACCCATCACGACGTTGGGATCATTCCTAGCATCACCCTGACCAATCACGAACGCACGGCCCCGGGCGCCATTGTTTCCATTGTTTCCCCCGTTGTTACCCCCATTGTTGTTTCCGTTTCCCTGATTGTTGTTGTTATTCTGATTCTGGTTCAACTGGGGGCAGTTTCTCTTGAAGTGACCTTCAGCACCACACTAAAAGCATCCCCTGTTACCCTGCTGTTGTTGCGGCTGATTTTGTGGAGCCTGTTGTTGCTGTTGACGATTCTGATTCACAGGTCGTGCGCCCCTGCAATCCTTTGCTTCATGACCAAACTTGTTACACCTCAGACAACGACTCTTGTTGCACTGCCCACTGTGATGCCTGTTGCATCGGTTGCACTTGAGGTGGTTTCCCCGGTATCAAACCTGCCCTTGACTACCAGACGATTGCTGACCAGGACTTTGGTAGTCATCAGTCTTTCGCTGCTGAGACTGAGACTGAGCCGATGTTGAACCCTTGCTTGAGACTCCATCCCACTTGCGCTTGTTGTCACTGGGGGCATCAGATGTAGTAGTAACTGTAGCAGTAGTACCAATACGCTTGGGCAGTTTGTTCTGTTCCACCGCCTGATCAGTGAGACAATGAGCAAGTCGAGTGACTTGCTGGATGGTGCCTAGATTAGCCGCGGTCACATTACTCTGAATTTCTGGCACGAGACCCTTGAGATACAGCTCGATACGTTTGATGGGAGGATCTACCATAGTAGGACACAAGATTGCCAGCTCATTTGACCTTTTCGTATATGCTTCGATTTCTGACCCCGTCATCTTTAAGTTGAAAAACTCCACCTCGAGCTTGTGGATGTCGCCGCGACTACAATACTCTTCCTTGATCACTTCCTTGAAATCATTCTATGGGGTGGCGTTAGCAGCAACAATTCCCAGCATTTGAACCTGAGCGTTCCACCACGTGAGCCCTATACCTTCCAGAGTACCAGTAGCATACTTCACCCTACGAGCCTCAGGACATTCACACATCTCGAAAACAGACTCGAGCTTCTCGAACCAATGGAGGAAGCCCACCGCTCCTTTAGTGCCACTGAAAGTAGTAGGTTGACAGTCCATAAAAGTTTTGAAGGTACACGCAGGAGGCTGTGCAGGTTGACCTGTCGTGTGTGCAAGAAGTGACAAAGTTAAGCACAAGTGTTGGTTTACGAGAGTAGGATCTAAAGATCCAAGAGTAAGTTGCAATGGCAGGTTATACCTCCTGCTTGAGCGGCTGCTAGTGCTGCAGCAACTTGTTCATTGATTAGAGCCGTTAGCTGGGCTTGAGTTAGATTAACGCGTCCACTCATGATCTTCATACCAAAGGAAACATGAGTGAGAGAGGTTCGCGAAAGTGTGATGACAGAAGAGAGCAAGCACACATGTGTTTTCAAACAATAGTTGTTACGTTCATCTAAACATACCATGAGCAAAGTACTATATAACTAGCAAGTAGGCAATAATAACATAAACCGTATCACCTATAGTATTGAGCGTTGCACGTGGAGCGAAGCGTCGTTGTGGATCGTTGGGCACTGTACCGGTTATAGTCTGGTTTTAACAAAAACTTTTTCCCCTTATTAAAACCAAGTTCACTATAACCAATGGCTCTGATACCAATCTGTCACACCCCCAAAATCCACATGCGGAGTATCACCGCTTGGAGGCGTGACTGACCAAGATCAAGCCACCAATCATATTGAACATAGCATATAAATAAATGCAAAACCCAAACACAATATAATTGGTGTCCAAACAAAACATAGTTTAAGTTGTAAGCGGAAGCATAGTGTTTAAAACCAAAGTATAAGTTCAAAAGTATGATAAATGTTTAACATGGCATATGACTATCCATGTCCCACAACGTCCACGCCTCCTCGTGCAAGCTCCAAAAATACCTATTGACCTGCAAGGCATGTAACAACGAGTCAACAACAAAGTTGAGCGAGTTCACAGTTGGTTGTTCAGTTTTACCAGTTTGTTTTGAAATCATAAGTTATTTCGCAAACCACGAGTTAACCAGTTCTTCTGTTTCCCAAACCATAACCATAATCTATGGGGGGCTTCCCCTGTGAACTACTAGACCATACCATATCGACTACTAACGAAATATAAGTTGTGCCCTACATCAGTGTCTATCATCACTGACAGTTTGCCATAGTCCATTAGTACACGCCCGTTTGAACGACACGGTGTGAGGTTTGTTAAACCTAATAGCGCTATTAACTAATGACCCGCTCGCCATTGGCCTCGGCGATTAAGTCGATATATAGAGGAGGGGCTTCATGATAGAGTTTTGTCTAGTAAGTTAAGGTTGTTGTCCTACCCAAGGAAGACGAACGTACGTAGTTCTACCCAAGGAGAATACTCAGGATTTATAGTGGCATCCTACCCAAGGAGGATGGCCGTACATATCCTACCCAAGGAGGATATGTAGATTCCGTTTTAGTTTATTAACCCATTCCCAACCCTTGGGAATCCCACGCCTTGTAGAAAGTGTGAACTCACCTTGGTTTGCCTTGTTGATTAATTACTTGATTCCAATTAATCAATCAAAGCCTATAGTACGCACACATTCACAATCAGTTTATATTCACATAGTTCTAGTATAAATCATGATCATAAAGTATAGCTCAAGTAACAGACGCCTCATAGCATTTAGCAGTTAATCGCATATTCAAATGAGTTACATTTAACGACACATAACTAACTCAGTTAACTCCTAACAGAATCAAACTTAGTTACTGTTCAGATTCCTAATTCGACGAAACTCCCTAGTTTCGTCGTGATCACCCTTCGACGAAACTCACCGGTTTCGTCGTGCATGTTTTCGGCGAAACTCCCTTGTTTTGTCGTGATTATCCTCCGGTGAAACGCACCCGTTTCGTCGTCATCGGCGTTTCGTCGACAAGCATCAGTTACGTCGTGCAGAACCCTAATCATGACTAACAGCCATTTCACATTATCATCAAACAACCAGTTATCATATAACGTCGAAATCATCAATCATTATACAGAATCATACAATCAGAACCAATCATTCAATCATTATACACGGTTACATCCGACCGACATGAACAACGAACCCACTCGCATACAATCACAAGCATCAGATTCAGTTTCGTAGGTTAACAATGGAACATCAGTTTCTTACTATTTCTCCATACTTTATTTAATCGCCTCATAATAAGTTTATCCAACTCACCATCTACGAACATCATCTAAATCATACAATATACATATCGACAAATATGATCATCAGTCAACAAGTAAACGAGATCAAACGACTAATCTTAACATCATGGAAATCAAGTGTACCAACAAATAAGTTAAACCCTAGCAACGATCTAGTTATAAAAAGGGTACACTAACCGTAAGATCGGATGGTTGAACCACCAAGAATAGGTTTGGCAAAAGAGTAGAGGTTGCAAGGAAGAGAGCTGTCGTCGAAGGTTTGGGAGAGTCTAGGGTTTTCAATTCTGCTAAAAGTGTGACGAATGAAACAGCAATACACAATAAATATACGCGTAACGTACTGGGCCCCTAATGGGCTTCGGCGTAAAAGTGGGCCAGCGAAACACTCCGTTTCGTCGGAGTGTAGATGGCGAAACTCTCCATGTTTCGTCAAAGTGGCTTATGGCGAAACCCTTGGGTTTCGTCGAATTCATTCAAGGTTTTAAATAGTTTTAAGTTTTTCAAACAGGCTACATGTTATATCAATAAACATATAGATGCAACAATCACAAAACGTCTCAACATATATCAAACATGTATGGTTACAAGGCAAACAAGTCATGTAAACAAACAACTTAACAATAAACAATCAACTTAAACAATTAATGTGCAATTAATGCGAAGATGGAATCTTGGAAACTCGAGTTGTCACATTATCCCCAACTTGAAAGAAATTTCGTCCCGAAATTTAGCATGCGGTTACCAAGGAAGCTAGTTAAGTTGCGTGGTTTACTGGTTTTCTTGGGGTGTCACACTACTCGCTCTCTCCAAAAAATTCTCCATTGTAAGCATCCTCAATCTCTATCTCTTCTCTTCCAGAATCTCAATCCTGGCTCTATCCTGTTTCAGCATTAGCAGCTTCTATCTTGAACACAGTTCCAGGATCAGAAACTGGCTCTTTACATCATCAGACTCCCCCTTTTGATAAGCTGGGATCGCAGTCTGGAATTCACAATCTACAGGCTTTGAATCAGAAACCTTGCTCAAACTCTGCTCACGCTTTGCAGCTTTCACAGGTTCAGGACCGTTTCTTGGCTCTCCGTAGCAACAGGCTTTGGAACCTGGCTTAAATCTGCATATCCTCATGTTGAAAGTTCACAGGAATCGAAACCTGGCTCTCGCATAGCTGTTATCCTACCCAATTCTCTACCCATAACATAAGATTTTGTTTAACAATTTTAAGTTCTGCTGACCACATGTAAAATCAAATTCAAACCATCACTTGTAAATATCATTCAGAATGATTTAACATTATCAATCTCTGATGATCACTTGTAAGAATACCTTTTTTTTATTTTTAAACAAACTCTCCCAAGCCTGTTGTTCATCATGTTTAGCACTTGGAATTTTGAAAATCAGCTTTTCAACATCAGTTGTCGAAAATAAGATGAAATAAAATCTTTTTGTACTTTTCAAAATCTTATGCTAAAACACACTAAAATCTTTTTGGATTTTGTTTTTAATGAAAAGCAGTAAAGAAATATTTACAGACAATATTTTGTGAGCTTGTGTAAGAGGATCATATCAGTTTATGAGACAAATCACTAACACCGTTAAGCGTTAAACATTTTAAGTTCTAAACGATTCACTTAGATTGTCAGTATACTGATCCACTTAAATTTTTACACAAAGTTCAATTGATTCGAGATACGAGATTAGTGTTTTAAGTAGTAAACTTATTCGCGTGTCCCACCTCAGAATATACTCCCATATCCAGACTTCTATATTCAGTCTTACAGGTGAATGTACACTAATGATATCTGTAAACGGGTAATACGAGACCATGAGAGCTCAGGCTAGAACTTCCGTTCAATCAGAGAGATGATGGCTCGTCTTTAGGTGTGTCCCATTTGGGGATCTTTTCTTCAACAGCACATGATTAGCATTTTTCAATGTTTCATCATTTTTTATGCTGAGGGTATTCATCATTATCTTTCTGGATGTTTAATCTCTTCATGTTCATCACCAAATTGCAATATCTTTCTATAATCTGCTTAGTGTTTTCAGTTTTTAATCCACGAAATAGATCAAATTCTTTCATCAAAAGCGACATTTTGTTCTTGATCATCTATTTACTTCTAACAAACTTCGATCTTGGTTCTTTCCATATTGAATGTGCACTTCCGTTGTGTTGCAGTAAAATCAAAATTTCTTCCTTAATAGCTTGCTGTAATAAACTAACCATCATCTTTTCACTTTTATATTTCTTTTTCTCATCAACACTTAGATCTTTAATAGCAACCTTGTCTCCGTTGTCATTATCCGGTCTAATATATCGATATTCAGTACATTCCCATGCATCTAAGTAATTTGCTTGAACCCAATTTTCAAAACGTTCCTCCCATCCACTATACTCCTCAATACTCATGAGCTTAGGTGGTTTTTGCATGGTGCCCATTTCATTTTCTAGCATCGTATTCTGAGTCACAGTGATCGGGGTAGCAAATGCATTGTAGAATTCGTTTTCCATGTTTTGGTTTTTGAAAATTTACAAAATCAGACTTTCAAACGAACTGGATTGGTATTTCAAGCGATCTACTTAAATCCAAACAAACTGGATCTGGTACGAGATGACTTTGGTGCGAATTGATGAGTTCAAACGAAGTGGAACCTTTTCAAATGAACTGGTTCTCTAAATGATCACTTCGTGAGAATTGAATGCTGATTCAAACGAATTGAACAACTTGATGCGACCTAGACGATTTGATGCGAATTGGGGCCCACTTCGTGCGAATTGGAAGATCAATTCAAGCGAAATGAGACAATTACCTTTAATTCGTGCGAAATGGAACAATGTCTATCTGGATAGCAGATTGTGCGAACTGATGCTGATGTCACATAATCAGCCGGATTTTTGACAAATTAATCAACTTTTAGGTCGATTTTAGGTCTGATTCTTTCAAGGGTTTGTTAAAACAGTGTTTCGCGTATTATATGTGAAAATCAAACCATTTTATCCGTAAAATCTCAGTTAATTTTGAAAAATGTGAAAAACAGCTGAAATCTCACGCACAAAGACCTAGTATCGACATATTCAGCAGACTGGTGAACGACATTTTCGACCATAGAGAGCCTCGAAAGGAGCCATGTTGATGCCGGAGTGATAACTTATAGATACCACTTGTAGGATCGTTGTGAGACCCAAGCGAGTCGTTCAGAAGAGATCTCGTCCAATACGAAAGGTGGAATCAGACGTATTGGAGTTATTCCAGCCGATTTACACAAAGAATCACTTTAATTGTCTCTTGTATTGATATCAGATCATTTTACAATGCCGGAGACACTTCGGCAGAGCTTCGCTACCGGAAACCAAACCTTTTAAATCAAAGACTCAAGACACATATATATAGGCATGGCACTTCGCACGGAATGGACTCATGCGATCTGGCCATTGTCAGTTCGTACGAACTGGCCTAGCCAGTTCGTGTGAACTGGACAATCTCCTCTAAAATTATACTTTCTCGTACAACGTGACCTAGTCTATCATTCTAAATACAAGACTCGATACAAGACGAAGTCGACAGACATATGCACCAACACTTAGTTTAAGGTTATTTTGCAGAATATGCCTCAGAATATAGCTCCAGGATATATGCTCAAGATAAACCGAAAGATTAGAGGATTGGCTATCACACCCCCAAAATCCACATGCGGAGTATCACCGCTTGGAGGCGTGACTGACCAGGATCAAGCCACCAATCATATTGAACATAGCGTGTAAAGAGTTATAAAACCCAAACACAATATAATTGGTGTCCAAACAAAACATAGTTTATGTTGTAAGCGTAAGCATAATGTTTAAAACCAAAGTATAAGTTCAAAATTATAATAAATGTTTAACATGGCATAAGACTATCCATGTCCCACAACGTCCACGCCTCCTCGTGCAAGCTCCAAAAGTACCTAACGACCTGCAAGGCATGTAACAACGAGTTAACAACAAAGTTGAGCGAGTTCATAGTTGGTTGTTTAGTTTTACCAGTTTGCTTTGAAATCATAAGTTGTTACGTGTACCACGAGTTAACCAGTTCTTTTGTTTGCTAAACCATAATCAGTGGGGGGCTTCCCCTGTGAACCACTAGACCATACCATATCGACTACTAACAAAATATAAGTTGTGCCCTGCATCAGTGTCTATCATCACTGACAGTTTGCCATAGTCCATTAGTACACGCCCGTTCGAACAACACGGTGTGAGGTTTGTTAAATCTTATAGCGCTATTAACTAATGACCCGCTCGCCATCGGCCTCGGCGATTAAGTCGATATAAAGAGGAGGGACTTCATGGTAGATTTTTGTCTAGTAAGTTAAGGTTGTTGTCCTACCCAAGGAGGACGAACGTACATAGTTCTACCCAAGGAGAATACGCAGGATTTATAGTTGCATCCTACCCAAGGAGGATGGCCGTACATATGTTACCCACGGAGGATATGTAGGTTCCGTTTTAGTTTATTAACCCATTCCCAACCCTTGGGAATCCCATGCCTTGTAGAAAGTGTGAACTCACCTTGGTTTGCTCGGTATGCTAAACTATGTGCCCACAATTAATCAATCAAGGCCTATATTTGGCACGTACACATAGTCACTTGACATTCACAAAGTTCGACTAACAGTCAAGATCATCACGTACATGTAGGTAACAACTAACACATAGCATTTATCAGTTATACAGGCTCATGCAACCATACTTTACATTTAACAGTACATGACTAACCTAGTTAATCCTTAACAGACTTAACTGAGTTTACTATGCAGTTTAATAACTCGACGAAACACACTTGTTTCATCGTGAATCCCCTTCGGCGAAACTCCCCTGTTTCGTCGTGGTTGCCCTTCGGCGAAACACCCCTGTTTCGTCGACATTGGCGTTTCGTCGGAAGGCATCAGTTACGTCGTGACAACAGTTGATTACCCAGAAACCCTAATGCTCATTAACAGCCGTTTCATACTATCAGTGATAATGCAGTCATCATACAGCACAGAAATCATTAAATCATCATACATGTAGCCCGTACCCTATGCGTAACAGTTTGCTAATCATTCCTACAATCGACACAATCATTATATATATACGATTGATATTTATTTAGATCTGTTGGTTCTCTATTACAAAGAATCATCATACGGCTGTAATCAAAATGGTATAATCAGTTTCTATACCGACATAAACTTCCCAGATAACCCAACATGTCAACACTAACATCATCCCAGTGAATCAATTAACATAAGCAAATCGTTGTGATCACAAACATGCATTACTATCTTCTATCATTGAACCCTAGTCTATAGAAATCTATTAACAATCATCATACTAGTCATGCATTCGTGAACAGATAAACATTAGCAATAAACTAAGCAAGATGTATAGGAACTAGAACGACGGACTTGCAAGTTCCCAAGGATGATGGTGATGATTGCCGTCGGTTAACAGAGAGGGAGAGATAGCTAGGGTTTCCTAATGACGACTCACGTAACCTACCCCCTCATATACGCAAGTTATAAAGTGTTGGGCCTTACTTGGCTTCGGGGAAACTTGGGCCGGCGAAACACTCCGTTTCGTCGGAGTGTAGACGGCGAAACACTCTTGTTTCGTCGGAGTGTAGATGGCGAAACACTTGGGTTTCGTTGAACCTATTCAAGGTTTAGATATTTTAAGTTTTTTTCAAACAGGTTACATGTTATATCACCAAACACCTTAATCACAATAAATAGATAACATATCCAACAAACATCTCAACATATAATCCAACGTGTACCATTACAAGGCAAACAAGTCGTGTAAGTAAACAACTAACAATTAACGTGCAATTAACGTGAAGATGGAAATCTTGGAAACTCGAGTTGTCACATTATCCCCAACTTGAAAGAAATTTCGTCCCAAAATTTAGCATGCGGTTATTGAGGAAGCTTGTTAAGTTGCGTGGTTTACTGGTTTTCCTTGGGTGTCACATCATCCCCCCCGTTGATTTGGAATTTCGTCCCGAAATTCCGCAGTAGCTTCAGCCTCAGTAGTAGTTGCATTGTTCTCGAACAACTGGGGATACTTGAGTTTCATTTGGTCTTCTCGTTCCCAGGTGAACTCTGGGCCACGACGGGAGTTCCAACGAACTCGGACAAGAGGTATTCTGGTGCGCTTGAGAACCTTCACGTCTCGGTCTGTGATTTCGACTGGTTCCTCAACGAATCGCAACTAATCGTCGATAGTGAGCTCCTTCAAAGGAACTATGAGGGTCTCATCTGACAGACACTTCTTCAGATTTGACACGTGAAATACGTTGTGAACTCCACTGAGTTCTGTTGGTAGGTTCAGTTTGTAGGCCACCTTGCCTATTTTCTCGATGATTTCGAATGGTCCAACGTAACGTGGGTTAAGTTTACCTCGTTTACCAAAATGAACTACACCTTTCCAGGGTGAGACTTTGAGTAGCACTCGATCCCCAACCTGGAACTCGAGTGGTTTCCTGCGCTTATTAGCGTAGCTTTTCTGACGGTCACGAGTTGCCGCCATTCATTGTCGTATATGTGCAATCCTTTCCGTTGTGTCCACTACAAGTTCTAAACCCGTGATTTGGCTATCACCCACCTCTACCCAACAAAGAGGTGATCGGCATTTACGCCCGTACAATGCCTCAAATGGAGCGGCCTGAATACTGGTGTGGTAACTGTTATTATACGAAGACTCCACCAACGGGAGATGTTTTTCCCAGCCGTTACCAAAATCAATCACACATACCCTAAGCATGTCTTCAAGGGTTTGAATGGTGCGTTCAGACTGCCCATCCGTCTGTGGATGATAAGCGGTGCTCATGTCTAAACGTGAGCCAACGGACTTGTGCATTGCTTGTCACAGTTCAGAAGTAAAACGCGCATCACGAACGGAAATAATAGAGGTTGGCACCCCGTGCCTCGAAACCACTTCCTTTAAATAAACGTCTGCTAAAGTAAAGAACTTGTCTGTTTCTTTGATAGCCAAAAGTGTGCAGACTTAGTCAATCGATCCACTATCACCCAAATAGTGTCATTTCCACGTTGAGATCTAGGCAGGCCAGTAACAAAATCCATGGAAATTTGCTCCCATTTCCATTGTGGTATCTCTGGTTGTTGGAGTAGGCCCGATGGTTTCTGGTATTCAGTCTTGACTCTCGCACAAGTCAAACATTTGCCAACGTAGGTTGCTATGTGAGCTTTCATGCTAGGCCACCAGTACGTGGTCTTCAAGTCGTGGTACATCTTATCCGAACCATGATGTACCAAATAACGAGACTTATGTGCTTCATCCATCACAAGCTCACGTAATTTTCCATAGAGCGGGACCCAGATGCGTCCTGTTACATAGTAGGCGCCGTCTTCCTTTTGTTCTAACCGTTTCCTTGATCCGCGTAGGGCCTCAGCCCTGACGTTTTCTGGTTTCAATGCTTCTACCTGAGCATCTTGTATCTGGGAAGGAAGACTAGACTGAATGGTGAGCTGTAATGCTCGCACACGCCTAGGTGTAGTATCCTTTCGACTGAGGGCGTCGGCCACAACATTAGCTTTGCCCGGATGGTAATTGATCGCGCATTCATAGTCATTCAAGAGTTCGACCCATCGACGTTGTCGCATGTTTAATTCCTTTTGTTTGAAGATATGCTTGAGACTCTTGTGATCGGTGTAAATGGTGCACTTGGTACCATACAGGTAATGTCCCCATATCTTAAGCGCGAAAACAACAGCTCCCAACTCCAGATCGTGTGTAGTGTAGTTCCTTTCGTGAACTTTAAGTTAGTGTGAGGCGTACGCAATGACTTTATCCCGTTGCATCAACACACACCCAAGACCCTGAATTGACACGTCACAATTAACCACGAAATCGTCTGTGCCCTCTGGCAATGAAAGAATTGGTGCGCTACATAGTCTATCCTTTAGGTGCTGAAATGCAGATTCTTGTGCATCACTCCAACGATAGGTGACACCTTTCTGAGTCAGTGAAGTGAGAGGTTGCGCAATCTTGGAGAAATCCTTGATGAACCTTCTGTAATAGCCCACCAAACCCAAGAATTGGCGGATTTCCGTTGGTGTACGGGGTGCAGGCCAGTTCTTGATCAAGTCTACCTTGGATGAATCAACATGAATCCCATCCCTGTTTACCACGTGGCTTAGAAAGTGGACTTCACGAAGCCAAAAGTCGCATTTCGAAAACTTGGCGTACAATTGTGCTGTTCGAAGGAGTTCTAAGATAAGCCGTAGATGGTACTCGTGTTCCTCCTGACTCTTAGAATAGATTAGATGTCGTCGATGAATACTATAACAAACTTGTCCAGGTAGGGCTTGCACCTCTGTTCATAAGATCCATGAAGACTGCAGGTGCGTTTGTCAATCCAAAAGGCATAACCAGAAACTCATAATGCCCATAACGATTCCTGAACGCTGTCTTAGAGATATCCTCATCTCGGACTCTTAGTTGATGGTAACCTGACCTCAGGTCAATCTTCGAATAGTAGCTCGACCCTTGCAGCTGATTGAACAAGTCATCAATGCGTGGAAGTGGATAACGGTTCTTCACAGTCACCTTGTTGAGTTCATGGTAGTCGATACACATTCTGAAGGTACCGTCTTTCTTCTTCACAAATAATACTGGAGCTCCCCAAGGCGAAGAGCTAGGACGAATAAAACCCTTATCCAAGAGTTCTTGTAGTTGCATGGACAGTTCTTCTAGTTCAGATGGAGCTAAATGATAAGGTACTCGAGCTATTGGCGCTGCTCCAGGAGCTAGCTCGATTTGAAATTCAACCTGACGATGGGGTGGGAGACCAGGTAATTCCTCAGGGAATACCTCAGGAAAATCACACACGATTGGGATATCTTCGATCTTCCTTTCTTTCTTCGAGGTGTCAGTAACAAGGGCTAAAATAGCAGTGTGGCCCTTTCGCAAACACTACTGGGCCTTAAGAAAAGAAATGATGCCCACCACGGCACCACTCTTGCCGCCATGAATCACTAAAGGTTCTCCATTTGAACGAGGAATGCGGACGATCTTCTCCTGACAGAGGATCTCTGCTCGATGTTGCGATAACCAATCCATACCAATAACAATGTCGAAACTATCCAAAACAATAGGAATGAGGTCGATAGAGAAGGTCTGACCAGCTAAGATGAGATTACAACCCTTAACTACGTGTGTGGCCTCTAAAATTTTACCATTTGCTAACTCTACAATGTGCTTGGTGTTTAAAAGTGTTGGGACACGCTATAACATTTGACTAACTTTTAGAGACACATAACTGGTATCGGCACCCGAATCAAATAAAACATTAACATAAAAGTCATCCAGTAGAAACTTACCCATCACGACGTTGGGGTCATTCCTAGCATCACCCTGACCAATCACGAACGCACGGCCCCGGGCGCCATTGTTCCCATTGTTTCCCCCGTTGTTACCCCCATTGTGTTCCCGTTTCACTGATTATTGTTGTTATTCTGATTCTGGTTCAACCGAGAACAATTTCTCTTGAAGTGACCTTCAGCACCATACTGAAAGCATCCCCTGTTACCCTGCTGCTGCTGCGGCTGATTCTGTGGTGTTTGCTGTTGCTGTTGACGATTCTGATTCACAGGTCGTGCGCCCCTACAATCTTTTGCTTCATGACCAAACTTGTTACACCTCAGACAACGACCCTTGTTGCACTACCCACTGTGATGCCTGTTGCATCGATTGCACTTGGGGTGGTTTCCCCTGTATCCACCCTGCACTTGACTACAAGACGATTGCTGACCAGGACTTTGGTAGTCATCAGTCTTTCACTACTGCGGCTGAGACTGAGCCAATGTTGAACCCTTGCTTGAGACTCCATCCCATTTGTGCTTGTTGTCGCTGGGGGCATCAGAAGTAGTAGTGGATGTAGCAGTAGTACCAATACGCTTGGGCAGTTTGTTCTGTTCCACCGCTTGATCAGTGAGACGATGAGCAAGTCGAGTGACTTGCTGGATGGTGCCAAGATTAGCCGCGATCACATGACTCTGAATTTCTGGCACAAGACCCTTGAGATACAGCTCGATACGTTTGATGGGAGGGTCTACCATAGTAGGACACAAGATTGCCAGCTCATTTGACCTTTTCGTATACGCTTCGATTTCTGACCCCGTCATCTTTAAGTTGAAGAACTCGACTTCCAACTTGTGGATGTCGTCGCGACTACAATACTCTTCCTTGATCAGTTCCTTGAAATCATTCCATGGGGTGGCGTTAGCAGCAACAATCCCCAGCGTTTGAACCTGAGCATTCCACCATGTGAGCGCTATACCTTCCAGAGTACCAGTAGCATACTTCACCCTACGAGCCTCAGGGCATTCACACATCTCGAAAACAGACTCGAGCTTCTCGAACCAATGGAGGAGGCCTACCGCTCCTTCTGTGCTACTGAAAGTAGTAGGTCGACAGTCCATAAAAGTTTTGAAGGTACATGCAGGAGGCTGAGCATGTTGACCTGTCGTGTGTGTAAGAAGAGACAAAGTTAAACACAAGTGTTGGTTAACGAAAGTAGGATCCAAAGATCCTAGAGTGAGTTGCAATGGCAGGTTATACCTCCTGCCTGAGCGGCTGCGAGTGCTGCAGTGACTTGTTCATTGATTAGAGCCGTTAGCTGGGCTTGAGTTAGGTTAACGCGTCCACTCATGATCTTCATACCAAAGGAAACATGAGTGAGAGATGTTCGCGAAAGTGCGATGACAGACGAGAGTAAGCACACATGTGTTTTAAAACCACAGTTATTACGTTCATCTAAGCATACCATGAGCAAAGTTCTATGTAACTAGCAAGTAGGCAATACAAACATAAACCATACCAAAAAGCTTTTCCCCCTTTATAAAACCAAGTTCACTATAACCAATGGCTCTGATACCAATCTGTCATACCCCCAAAATCCACATGCGGAGTATCACCGCTTGGAGGCGTGACTGACCAGGATCAAGCCACCAATCATATTGAACATAGCGTGTAAATAGTTATAAAACCCGAACACAATATAATTGGTGTCCAAACAAAACATAGTTTAAGTTGTAAGCGGAAGCATAATGTTTAAAACCAAAGTATAAGTTCAAAAGTATAATAAATGTTTAACATGGCATAAGACTATCCATGTCCCACAACGTCCACACCTCCTCGTGCAAGCTCCAAAAGTACCTAACGACCTGCAAGGCATGTAACAACGAGTCAACAACAAAGTTGAGCGAGTTCACAGTTGGTTGTTTAGTTTTACCAGTTTGCTTTGAAATCATAAGTTGTTTCGTGTACCACGAGTTAACCAGTTCTTTTGTTTCCCAAACCATAACCATAATCAGTGGGGGGCTTCCCCTGTGAACCACTAGAACATACCATATCGATTACTAACGAAATATAAGTTTTGCCCTGCATCAGTGTCTATCATCACTGACAGTTTGCCATAGTCCATTAGTACACGCCCGTTCGAACGACACGATGTGAGGTTTATTAAACCTAATAGCGCTATTAACTAATGACCCGCTCGCCATCGGCCTCGGCGATTAAGTCGATATAAAGAGGAGGGACTTCATGATAGAGTTTTGTCTAGTAAGTTAAGGTTGTTGTCCTACCCAAGGAGGACGAACGTACGTAGTTCTACCCAAGGAGAATACGCAGGATTTATAGTGGCATCCTACCCAAGGAGAATGGCCGTACATATCCTACCCAAGGAGGATACGTAGGTTTCGTTTTAGTTTATTAACCCATTCCCAACCCTTGGGAATCCCATGCCTTGTAGAAAGTGTGAACTCACCTTGGTTTGCTCGGTATGCTAAACTATGTGCCCACAATTAATCAATCAATGCCTATATTTGGCACGTACACACAATCAGTTGACATTCACAAAGTTCGAATAACAGTCAAGATCATCACGTACATGTAGGTAACAACTAATACATAGCATTTATCAGTTATACAGGCTCATGCAACCATACTTTACATTTAACAGTACATGACTAACCTAGTTAATCCTTAACAGACTTAACTGAGTTTACTGTCCAGTTTAATAACTCGACGAAACACACTTGTTTCGTCGTGAATCCCCTTCGGCGAAACTCCCCTGTTTCGTCGTGGTTACCCCCGGTGAAACTCCCCTGTTTCGTCGTGGTTATCCTTCGGCGAAACACCCCTGTTTCGTCGACATTGGCGTTTCGTCGGAAGGCATCAGTTACGTCGTGACAACAGTTGATTGCCCAGAAACCCTAATGCTTATTAACAGCCGTTTCATACTATCAGCGATCATGCAGTCATCATACAGCACAGAAATCATTAAATCATCATACATGTAGCCCGTACCCTATGCGTAACAGTTTGCTAATCATTCCTACAATCGACACAATCATTATATATATATATATATATATATATATATATACTATTGATATTTATTTAGATATGTTGGTTCTCTATTACAAAGAATCATCATACGGCTGTAATCAAAATGGTATAATCAGTTTCTATACCGACATAAACTTCCCAGATAACCCAACATGTCAACACTAACATCATCCCAGTGAATCAATTAACATAAGCAAATCACTATGATCACAAACATTCATTACTATCTTCTATCATTGAACCCTAGTCTACAGAAATCTATTAACTATCATCATACTAGTCATGCATTCGTGAACAGATAAACATTAGCAATAAACTAACCAAGATGTATAGGAACTAGAACGAAGGACTTGCAAGTTCCCAAGGATGATGGTGATGATTGCCGTCGGTTAACAGAGAGGGAGAGATAGCTAGGGTTTCCTAATGACGACTCACGTAACCTACCCCTTCATATACGCAAGTTATAAAGTGTTGGGCCTTACTGGGCTTCGGGGAAACTTGGGCCGGTGAAACACTCCGTTTCGTCGGAGTGTAGACGGCGAAACTGTTAGGCCCTAAAGTGTGAGACTGACGCATCAAATTAACACAACGAGCTATGGTTACGAGTTGGTCTTTACCGGGTTAGTTTATATTAGGCTGTGGACCTTTATAGGTCACTTGGGCCAAGCTTTTGGCCACGTGGGCCAAGCAGGCCCAAGGGGAGCCCATGTAGGGAAGTGGGTTTGAGTTAGTATATAAACAAGTTATTAACTTGTTTTAGGGTTTGAACTTTTGGAACCTCTTGGAACCTCCCAGTTACAGAAATTCTAGAGTTAGAGAGAGAGAGGTGATTCGATTGTTAAGAACATTTGTACTAGACGATTTTGCTTGTTCAAGTAATAGAATCGTGTGCAAGTGTTGAAAGGTGATTCGTTGTGTTCTTCGTTTTGGTTTGTTCTTCATATTTCGTGTTTATTCTTGAATCACATCAAGTTTGGATTCCGCACAAACTTGGTGTTGTTTGATATCATTGAAAGATCCGTTTCACGGGACTTACAAGTGGTATCAGAGCCAAAGAAGCTGTTTCTAGGCTCGGTGTGATATCAAAGATTCAAGATTTTGAAATTTTTGTTAAAAATCATCAAGAACATTCTTCGCGTTCTTCGTGTTCTTCTTTATGTTCATCAATTTTGTGTGAAAATTATTATATTTTGGTATTTTGATCGGTTTGAAAAAGTGTTAAGAGAGATAAATCAAATCTCTAAACCTTTGAAAAGATTTGGAAATTCTTTAAATTCCCAGTTTTTCGAGATTTTGGTTGTTTTGAAAATTTCCTTATCTCTTATTTTGTAATTTCCAAATCTTTGTTCTCCACTCACAGCAAAATCTCGATTTTATAAAATTATAATTTCCAATTTTGGTGCCATTTTCATGTGCCTCGATTTTGCTGTATCTTAGTTTCAAATTTTGGTAATTATATTTCCAATTTTATAATTTCCAATATTCAAAAGCTTTGGAAACATCTGAGAAGGAAACAGCGGTGACTCTCAACAACCCTTCATCTGAGGTCTCGAGTCCCATCTATTTGTGGTTTCGAGTCAGTTGGTTTCGATTCAATTGATATCCAGTCTCGAGTCCCTCTCATATCACAGTCTCGAGTTACTCTTGTCTCGACTTAAGGCTTCAATTTCTTCACGGTCTCGACTTGTTAATCATCATTCCAATCCATTGTCTCGAGTCGCAATCTCATCAATCAACATCATCACATTCAAGGTCTCGACTCATCAACACAACTCCGGCTGCCAACACGGTTTTGAGTCACCTTCCTCATAACATTGCCGCCCGAATATCATCATCATTTCGACTCACCGTTTCGACTACACTCACCCAAGATTTCGAGTCACTAAGTTGTCAACTGTTTCGAGTCGCAACATACACCATCTTATCACGAGTCGCAACCATCTCCATTTGAGTTTTCGAGTTCTGGTTGCGAGTTTCATCACAAAAGATTTAAAGGTTTCGAGTCCACTGTTTTGGAGCTACTGTTTTCGAGTGGTTAAATTCTCGTTTGATCATCATCCAAGCTACTGTGTATCGGCATCATTGAAACCTGCAACTCCGATAACATTCATCGCCGACCTCCGTGCATCACCACTGTCAACCATCCTCACACAACACTACGTTCACCATCATCTTAACAGTCATCTTCATCGTCTGATCATCTCAACTCCTCAATCATCGTTCATCATTCTCCGGTCATCGCTATAACCTTTCTTCATCCAACACCTTAACTCCACACCGCAGACCATCATCACCACCTCTGAACCATCACCGTACCTCCACTGTTCCGACACCCATCACGAGCAAACTTCTTCTCCGGTCACCTTCTCCAATTGAACCTGCAATTTTTCTTCGTTCACCACCCTACCACCGCTCCTCTACCACCCTTCTACGTCCATACATCTCCAGCCAACCTTCTTTCATGTTATAACTTTGAGAGGCTAAATTAGGGTTTTGGATTTTCGGGTTAATGGAGAAGACGACATACGTGATATATAATTAGGTTTTATTTTTAATAATAATAATTATAATATTAATTATCATTATATAATAATTACACAATAATTGGTTTTTATAACAATATTAATAATAAGTATTACTTGATAATAAAAAATTATATTCTAATTAAAAAAGGGGGGTTTGTTTGTTTGTGATAACAGTTTTGACAGGTTTTGTGGTGCGATTCAGAAAGCAGGTTCATTCGATTGAAAGGGTTTGAGTTAGCGAGTACACGGGTTCTTGTTTTGGTTTGTGTTTTGAGGAGACGAACAAAAGTATCTACCAACCGTTGAAATTATGGCATTCATATTTCACAAACCCGTGGTTCAAGAAATTACTCGTGAAGAGATACTTTCTGTCTTCTGCACTCCTGAGTGTCGAGAAAGGGTTGAGGCATATAGAATACACAACGCTGAGCTAATACAAGATTATCAAGACATAAAAAATAAAAATTTTACTTTATCAAAAAACGAAAAACTTTATAAAGAAAAAATTGAGGCTCAGCGAAAAGACATCATCAAACTCAAAGATGATGTAAGTGTAAAAACATCCCATTTCTTAGAAGCTCAGGAGAAACTATGCATTTTAACTAAGGAACTGGAAGATATCAGAGATAGATATCAAATAAATGAACTTAATATTAAGAAATATGATTCTTCCAGCAAACTAGTTAAAAACTTGTGTGATCAACAGCTCGCATACAATAAAAAGAAAGGGTGTGGTTTGGGTTTCAATCAGGCTCTTCCTCCTTATAATGACAATTATACGTATTTACCTATGACTGAGGAGGAGATGATGAATGAAAGTAAAATGACTTATGGCCCCAAAAACAATAAGTCATCATTTAATGACAGACCAATTGAGAAACAGAAGTCTGCTCCAATAAACTTTGTTTCTAAAGGCTCAATTGATCCTAACACTTCGTCTTCATGTGCAGATAAAGTATCTCAAGTAAACTGTGGAGATGTTCTTGGGAGTGAACCAGTTGTTCATTCTAATATTTCTGAAAATTATTCTGAACAAACTGAATCTGATATTGCTTTTGGTCGGTCTTTGCTTGCGTCTTTTCGTGCTTATGTTTCGTCTAGTGAGCCTGATGTTTTGGGCAAAACTGATGATGTTTGTGTTGAACCTTTGAACAATGAGTCTGGTGATGAATTTTCTTCAGTTAATGATTGTGAATGTGATGTTTCTAACCCCTTGGTTGATGACAGTGTTACAGGTGAGGTCCCTCAGGACACATTCAGTGAAACCACTGAAACTTCTTCTCAAGAAAATCAAGAGTATCCTGATTCTTCTTCTGAATCTGTCTCAGTGGACGTCCCTAATGTTGAATCTAGTGGGACCCCATTGGAAACTGTAGATGAAAGCAAACCTAAATCAGATTCACATGATATATGTGTTGACGAAACATGTGTTGATGAAATTTCAACTTGTTCTAAAATTGAAACTGAATCTGAATCTATTAAAGAAGAAAAAGGAGTTGAAATAAATGAACAGTCACCGAAAAATGTTTCTGAAAATAAAGATAAAACTGAAACACCGGTTTTTCAAAATGATCATGATAAAAGTGAGAATGATGAATCTCATCATCAGTCTACATCTTATGCTTGTGCTAGTTCTGATCAACAGGTACAGAAGAACTCAGAAAAGGCACATGGAACACAGGCAACGCAAGCTCGGTCATCTAGACCCATCAAATCAGCTAATGATGCTAGCTCTCAGAATCTCCATACATTGAAACGACAGACATGTTTCAACTGTGGAATTCCTGGACACATTGCTAGAAATTGTGTTCATCGTCCAAAAGTGCAACGAAATGCAAACACTTACTCGTGTGTTGATGTTTGTGAGCCGGTTCACAACAAGTGGAATGAGCCAAAACGAGCAGATCAAAGTCGGGGATATACGAAGTCTGCTTATCAAGGACAATCACGATCTCATAAGGCTTGTGACAAGGTGATTGAAAGCTCCAATAAGGGAGAAAAGACGAAAAATGGTGCTCAGAGCAACAAGACTTCTGCAAACAGCAAATACAAGCACTCAAATTCATCTTCGTCTAAAAGTTAAGTGCAGGCGCAAAAAGGACCGGTTTGTCCTTCAGGACCTGCTAGAGCAAATCATGCTGCTCAAAACGTCTTTCCGATGAAAAGACAAACTTGCTACAACTGTGGCATTGCGGGTCATATTGCTCGGAACTGCACATATCATCCCTACGTACCCTACTATATGCAAAATCAGAGGGTTACACCTAAGGATAACTACCATTCTAAGCTAATGAAGGTATCTTCACCTAAGGCAATGAAGAATGTGAATCCCAAGGTTAAACCTTCTGATGGGGATTGGAACACTGCTAAAAACAAACGCAAGGCTATTCAAGAACAAAAACGTCTTTCTAAAACTGAAACAGCTAAAGTTGCTCAACCGAAGGCAACAAATACATTTGTTAAACCAAAACAGATTTGGAAACCCAAATCCAAAGCAGCAATGTCTCCAATTCTTGAAATGAAATGGGACTTATGTTTAAAGGAAGTGTCTTATTTTGACGCTTCAGGAAATCCCAGGACCACGATGGCCTGGGTACCATGTCTTACTAATCTCCTTACTTTTCAGGAACAACTAAGGAGGAGCTGTTGACAATCTCTAGAATGTTGATAGCGGTTGTTCCAGAGATAAAACAGGTAACATTTCACTGTTGCAAAAAGTTCAAATTTTTTTTTACAGATGATATGTTTCCTTTGGAGGAGATAAAAGAAGTAAGAAATGATCAGCAAAAGGTACCGTTTAAATTCCGTACTCTAATTTGAATTTGATTAGTCTTCAATCTGATGACAGAACGGTTAAGCAAAAATATTTTCTCTTTTTCTTAGTTTTTTCTACTTTGTACATAAAGTGTCATTTCTCTAGTAAATGGTAAATTTGTGAAAAATACAAGATTTATGCACAAATTTAGGGGGGGGGGGAGAGGAACATATAGATAGATATAGAGTTTAGGGGGAGAAAACTCTGAAAACAAAAATACAAAAAGAGTTTGTTGTATATATATGCATTGTTTTAGGGGGAGAAAATAAGAAAAATACAAAAACATTAGAAAAATGAAAAAGCCAAAAAGAAAAATTGCATGATATGGGAAGTGAAATAAATGTTCGTGTTAAAGGGCTTGACTAACACATGTAAGGTGCCATAGTTGAAAAGACTAGGATCTACGGCGATATGCCGATAGGCTTGACGCTCAACATGATAAAAGATACTAAGTGATATAAACATAACGAACTATGTACCATGTGGGTAACATACCAACGGCGTATGATTTTATGGTCTTAAATCTTGCGTTGATAGATAGCTAACATCTGAGGTTTCGGATCTTTATATTGTTGAATCATCCGGGGATATCTTGGCTGTCCTTTTGTTCAGAACTAAAATTGTACATGACCCCAGGAAAGAAAGTCACTTGGAATTAGCTCATTTCTATTTGAATGTCTGTATGTTGTCCCGATACACACAATTTTGATCTGATTCTGAAATCTTCTCTGAAAAAGTCGTGTACCTCCTCTGCTGCATCCAGATACATGCTGACCTAGAGGTGCTAGGCAACGACAGCTTCTGCTGCATCCAGATACATGCTGACCTAGCTGTACGTTGTCGTGCTATAGATCTAATACACCAGAAAGAGGCCCTCTAGTGCCCAAAAGAAACCTATATCAAAATGAGAAAAACTCATT
This sequence comes from Helianthus annuus, assembly GCF_002127325.2. Taxonomy (NCBI): domain Eukaryota; kingdom Viridiplantae; phylum Streptophyta; class Magnoliopsida; order Asterales; family Asteraceae; genus Helianthus; species Helianthus annuus. The sequence continues at coordinate 141,368,483 of NC_035444.2, read as the reverse complement.
TGATCTGTATATTATACCATCTCTGCAAAAGATCTATTATGTTCTCTTCTCTATCTATTCCCAGTTAAGATTTCAGAAATCTGGATTGGACTTGTGAAATATGTGGTAGGGAAGATACTTGCATGATAGAGTGTGTTGTTTATATTTCCGGGATTTGATTAGTATTTATTTGGGTGTTCATTGTTAAGAAATCAAAACATGATAAAACAGATTATATGCAGACCTAGACACAGTCAAGATATCTTAAAAGATCCCAAAGAGGACAAAAACCCTGAGGAATAAAATCTCAAAATGAGAAAATTCCCAATGCTCAAAGAGCCAAATTCGTACCAAAAAGGTATTTGCCTTGCCCTCGTTGGACAAAATCATTGGTCGCTCTGCTGTACGAAAGTACTGACCTGTCACCAATGGTCTAACGTAGTAAATCAAAAAGGATGACATTAGTATACTCACCTGGTACAATGAATCGTTGTGCTTACCTTGATCGCGGGGGTATGCCTTGGAATGGGACACACAGGTATAATAGTATAATATTACCTTAAGCATATCACGAAGTTGAAAATTTGAAAGTTGAGCGTTAAAGTTTAAGTGGACAAACATATTGGCAATCGCATAGACCAGTTTAATTAGGCTCGTACTGAAAAGTGTTCCTTAGTCTGCCTGAGAACGAATTTTGATCCCATTGCAATTGTAATTGTATATTATGGTAGTTGTTTATATTTTGAGTTTTTATTTGTTTTTGGTTCTTAATTTAATTTAAAAAAAAATCAAAAATACAAAAATAGTGTCTTGTTTTTCTTTAAAACCAAAAATCCAAAATAGAGTGTTTATTTGTTTTTCTTAAAATTAAAAATATAACCGTTCTTGAAGATTTGACTGATCATAAAAAGTTGAAAGATTTTGAATTGTGAAATCCGAGTACAAGTACTTGGATGTACCTAGTGTTCATATGGTACTCTCCCTGTTGCATAAGAAATGTTTGCTTAAAAGTTTGTGAGCATGTGCAGAACTTGGTTTCAATCAAAAACAGGGGTTGTTGAAGACTGAGATGTTGTTAGCTACTGACGAAGCATGGAGCAGCACAACAACAAGATGAACCTGAGTCAGAAGAACCAGATACGAAACGCTGTCTGACAGCGAAAGTACATTTGAAGAAGTACCATGAACCTACTTGAAAGACAAAGATTGAAGAAGAAAATAGCTGTTGAGAATCCTCCTCTCACATTCTTTTTGACGAGATTTTCAAGCAAATGCTGATCGTGATCCTGATATGAAGCTAACCACAAAATATGAAGAAAGAGACCCAGTGCTGAGAGTTCAGAAGTCAAGAACTTCCACAACATCTGCAGCATAGCGACAACCATGGACTACGTTGAAGACGTTGCTGAATTCATGTTATGAAGACAATTTGATGGCACCAGTCTAAGGGGAGATTGTTAGGCCCTAAAGTGTGAGACTGACGCATCAAATTAACACAACGAGTTATGGTTACGAGCTGGGCTTTACCGGGTTAGTTTATATTAGGCTGTGGACCTTTATAGGTCACTTGGGCCAAGCTTTTGGCCATGTGCGCCAAGCAGGCCCAAGGGGAGCCCATGTAGGGAAGTGGGTTTGAGTTAGTATATAAACAAGTTATTAACTTGTTTTAGGGTTTGAACTTTTGGAACCTCTTGGAACCTCCCAGTTACAAAAATTCTAGAGGTAGAGAGAGAGAGGTGATTCGATTGTTAAGAACATTTGTACTAGACGATTTAGCTTGTTCAAGTAATAGAATCGTGTGCAAGTGTTGAAAGGTGATTCGTTGTGTTCTTCGTTTTGGTTTGTTCTTCATATTTCGTGTTTATTCTTGAATCACATCAAGTTTGGATTCCGCACAAACTTGGTGTTGTTTGATATCATTGAAAGATTCGTTTCACGGGACTTACAGAAACACTCTTGTTTCGTCGGAGTGTAGATGGCGAAACACTTGGGTTTCGTCGAACCCATTCAAGGTTTAGATATTTTAAGTTTTTTTCAAACAGGTTACATGTTATATCACCAAACACCTTAATCACATTAAATAGATAACATATCCAACAAACATCTCAACATATAATCCAACGTGTACCATTACAAGGCAAACAAGTCGTGTAAGCAAACAACTAACAATTAACGTGCAATTAACGTGAAGATGGAAATCTTGGAAACTCGAGTTGTCACATTGGCCCCCTCTCTCACGATTAAGGGATCCTTATCCCTTCAAAGGTTTAAAGGTATTCACCTTTCTCTCGAATTGGGTTTAAACACCCCGCCTGGAGCACAAGTTATCCAGGGATAGTTCAAGGTAGCGGGACCAGTTCATGTAAAAGTGGCTGACAATTTCGTTACTATTGGCTATATCCTGGATCCTCAAGGTATATGAGGATTGATCACCCTCTCTCACGAAAAGGTATTTTCATACTCTCTAAGGTTTAAAGGTTTTCACCTTTCTAAGTCTTGGAGTTTATACACTCCCGCCTGTAGCGCATGAAAATAAGGGTTTATCCCCAGGATATTAAGGGTTTATCCCCAGGTATTGAGGGTTTATCCCCAGGATATTCAGGGTTTATCCTCAGAAAAATTAAAGTTTAAAGAACAGCTTTCGAATAAAGTATGGCTATATTTGCATTCCTAAGTCTTCAAATATGTTGAACACAGGGGACATACACCATACAATTCAAAGGATGGGTTCAAGTTTCTAAATGTGCACTGGGGACATTCATAAGATGGAAGATTGGAATTGACTCTCTAAGAGTCTTTGGTATGATCTCTCCTTTTATTTTTTTAAAATCTCCTTTGAGTAACTTAAGTTTTTAAGTTATAGAGCAGTATCCTGACCAGGATATCTCTCAGGATACTCTCAAAATATGTTCCCAAAATGTTCCCAAGAATGTTCAAAGAAAACTATTTTTAGAATAAAATTGCATTAAAAATATAACAACAAAGATAAGGCCAAAAGAAAGTTATATTATTAACATAGCAAAAGTTTGTGCTTTTGGTTTCATGTCAAACTGAGATCCATCCACCAAAAGCATAATTAGTTCCTAGTCATATTTACATAACAGTTGAAGGTTTCATCTCAAATCGAGACCCATCCACCTCCAACTGTTATATTGTTCAAAAAGCATGCAGGAAATATAAATTGTTCGAGTATAGGAAAATTAAAATGTAGGAAAAGTAAATTGTTTTTGGGATTACAAACCAACATTCAAATTTAAAAAAGTAGGCTCCGACCTAGGCATCAATATCAATCATCGCCCACTAGAATGCCCTTACACATCGGCATCTTCACCAGCCTTCTCCGTCTTCTCAGCCTCAGCAGCATCCTCGCCAGCATCCTCTCCAGCATCCTCACCAGCATCCTTCTTCTCTCCAGCCTTGTCCGCCACCTCTGCTGACTTGGAGGTTTCACCAGCCCCAGCTTTAGCAGGATATGGCACAGGTTTCCCTCCAAGTTCCTTCAGCTTTGCCACCCAGGAATCAACCGGCCAGGATGGGTACTCATGACCTGTCTCTTTGGCCTCATAAGCCATCTTGATGCGAGCTTGTAGCAGAGAGACAACAGCTGAACTTTTGATTCCTTCCCGGAAGGAGACCATGCTCAACTAGGACGGCTGCCAGCTTTACTTCAGCATCCTGAGTGACCATCTTCAGCTTATCCTCATAGTGCCTGGTCTTGGCTTTAGCAATGGTGCCCTAATCAGCAACACTGGTCTCAAGCTGCTTGATCCTGGCTTCTTGAAACTTGTTTGTACTACAGGCATCGGTGTAGAGATGGAGCAGATGCTGGAGACCCTGCAAGTCAAAATTCAGGTATAAGTTGAAATTCACTAAGCAGGATATTCTGTCAGGATATGTACGCAGGATATAGTACCAGGAAATTACCTTATTGAGGAAGGATGTCATTGGCTCTAAGGAGTCAGTAAAGCTTAGTTCTTTATAGGAGAACCCTTCGGAGCCTGGAGTGCTGACCTCGGAACCCTTTCTCTTCTTGGAAGTGGAGGCACGAGTTCTTGGGTTGGGCTTAGGAACCGGAACTGGTTTGGAGCTGGAGGTGGCAGGCGTTTCCTTCTTGACATTGACTGGAGTAGGGTAGCTATCAAGCTCATCAAGGTCTAGGAGCATTGGAATTTTGCTGGAGTCTGCATGCAGGGAGTAATTTTAAAACTCTTTTTTGAAACATATCAAATAAAAACATGTATGCAGGATACTGAGCAGGATCCTTACTAGACATGTTTGAACTAGAGGGTTGACTTGAAGATGCTGGAGGTGGGTTGAAGCTTCTTTCAACTTCTGGAAGAAGTCTAATGGTATCGATTCTCTTCTTTGAGTCAGCTAAAGGAGGTGCAAGCTTTCTGAAATCGGCTGTATACAAGAAAGAAAAGAAAACTAGTTCAGAATATAAAACAGGATATAAGATAGGATGTGAGTCAGGATCATCCTAAAACCCTAAATCCTACCCTTTCTCAACCACTTCACCGGATAATCCGCTCCACCAGGGATTGAATCTCTTTTTACAAATAAAAACTTGGATTTCCATTCCTCTTCATTCCTGGTGGCTCGGAGTATCAGTGGATCACTAGAGGTGGAGTAGAACAGGAATCGGCAAGAGCCATGGCACCTAAACCGATATGCTAGGGGAAGGTCATGAACAGAAAGATCAGGGACATGAGTGTTCTTGATTTGATCAAGAACAAGTAAAACTCGCCAAAGCATTGGCATTGTTTGACTAAAACAGATTTTTGTGATATTGAAAAACTCGGTGATAAAGTCAGGAAACGTGAATTGTAGCCCTAAGGTAAAAGGAAAAGCGTTAAAGCACAACCACTCATCGGAAACCATGTCCGATCGGATTTCCCGATCGAACGGCCGGAACACCGTCCCTTTCGGAAAGATGTCGGAGGTTTTGAGAGCCGACAAGTGAGCGCTGTCAAAGGAGCATATTTCTTTCTTCGGATCTTGGAGAATATTCTGGTGAATAAATGAAGGAGCGGAGTCACAGAAGCTAGATCTGGTTTGTCTCGCCATATTATCGCCGGAATACTGTGTAGAATAGACAGAAGAAGATGAAGGAGAGAGAAAGGATTTTATCTTTTTGCTCTTCGGTGAAGGTTAAATGAAGATAAGGGTGAGAAGTTATAGGGAGGTAATGAGTGAATTCGGTCTGAGCAGTTACAAGCGGTCAAATCAGGGGTCTTATGTCTTAATTGCCTCGTTTATCGTGAAAAAATGTAACCGTTAGTCTCAGGATCCTTAACGATACCATTTTTGGGGACAATTGTTGTGGGTGAAATTCTGAGCCCATATCCTGGATAATATCTTGAATTATATCTTAACTGTATGATAAATATCCCTACTCAGGATGCTGACTCGGGATATTGGTAACATCCTGGTGTGGTATCCTGAGGATTACTAACGGGTTATGTTGAGGAGTACGAGCTCAAGTTTGCAACGTTCAAGAAGACCTCTTCTCCTGAAGACTCAGTCCAAGTTGTTCGAAGAAAGACGTTGAGGCCGCTTTACTTGGTCTCCAACGTTAACTAAAGAATATTCGATGGCGTCCCCCATTTGTAGGAGATTTTGTTTTCATCTCTTAGCTATTAATAGACGGATATATCAGATCGAATAGGACACAACACTCACTGCTCTCAAACACTTCTACTCTCTCGCAACTCTCACTTTTTGAAAAAGCATTGTAACACTTAATAGCGATCTGGTCAATATCCTGCACTATATCCTGACATTTGAAGTAATAAGAAGAACAAGGCAGCTGCGATTGTCAGCTCCTGAGGTTTTATGCCAGTGATCTAGATTGATCAAGGGCTTTCCTCGTACATCTCGTGTCACCCTTTACTTTCTGCTCATTGTTTGATTATAGATATAGCTCAATATCCTGAGCTATATCCTGAACACTATTTTTGCAAACAACCAACTCAGCATATTTTCAACACACATTCTTAGCACACTACCTCACTTAACTAATTTGATCACTAAATTGCTTCGGTAATTTTTGACCAAAACACTTGGGGTTATACGTTTTGTGTTAGTCTTATCATTAGCTTCGATCGAGCCTATCCTTGACATATATAGCACTATAGGATTAACGCACCACCCGTATACTTGAGGTTATGTCATGAGCTTATTGCATTTCATCATTGGTTTGATTTGTTAAACACATGCCGACTTTAATGTTTATCTTGTATCAATAGCTTGCCATGTGGAATCGTTTAAACTCATTTTTATGTTATGCATGTATGAAAACTTGTATACTCGCCTTTACTTTTGCATTGAACTTTATTTTAAACATGTTACAGGTTAAGGATGACGATGCTATGAAATTCAAGTAGCGATGATGCTTAGATACACATATAGACGCCATAGGTTTAATATGTTGAATCAATTTTGTTATTGTTATGTTATGAACATGTTGTTATTTGAATTTCCATGTAATATTTGACAATTTGATTTATGAAATGAAAACAGTTTTGATTTAAATATTGTCACAAATAGTGTTATATGTGATGAGCAATCTTTCTTCGTCCCACTCCGACGATTCCGCCATAGGTTGGGGTGTGAGAGTATAGTATAGTATAGTATAGTATAGTATAGTATAGTATAGTATAGTATAGTATAGTATAGTATAGTATAGTATAGTATAGTATAGTATAGTATAGTATAGTATAGTATAGTATAGTATAGTATAGTATAGTATAGTATAGTATAGTATAGTATAGTATAGTATAGTATAGTATAGTATAGTATAGTATAGTATAGTATAGTATAGTATAGTATAGTATAGTATAGTATAGTATAGTATAGTATAGTATAGTATAGTATAGTATAGTATAGTATAGTATAGTATAGTATAGTATAGTATAGTATAGTATAGTATAGTTGTTTTGGTCAAAAATCACTTAAAGATAATGCAACCAAACTTTATGTAAACGGGGAATGATGCTTGATATGATGAACAAAGTGAAGGATCACTCAATGTAAAATGCACAAGTGACACAAGGATTTATACGAGGAAAAAGCCCTTGATCAATGAATGATCTCCGGCATAAAAAACCTCGGGTGATGGAAACTACCGATCACCAAACTTCAATATAACAAATAATGGTTACAACTTCGGATGGTAACGAGCTAGGTACAAGGATCACTATAGTATCGTATGCAAAAGCGTGTGAGAAATGTGTTGTGTCTTCCAAATGCCGAAGAGTGCCCTTTATACAAGTGTGTGTGGTCGTATTTTAGGTAAATCACCTAACTACTAGCTCGTTACCCCTTTAGAAATAGAAGTAAATTTAGCCTAAATAATCGCCCTTGAATTGTGCTGAGTTTCCATATTTGCCATAACGTCCATCTTTGATTATGCATGTGCGAGATTATCGTGACAGATTCCTTGTTTACGTTGCTAAGACCGGATCCAACTCGTAATTCCTGCAAGATAATATTAAATCCAAAGAGAACAGTCGTTAGTATGAGGATCCTTGGAATGATCCGTGATCCTGATCCTGGAGCTCCTCTGAGGATCACTATCTGCCAAAGAAACAAGGATCACTTGTTAGGATCACATGTTAGGATCATATGTAAGGATCATAGGTCATAAAAATCCAGCCCTAACAATTGCCCCCAAAATATAAGGAGTATTTATGTGATATAAACGAGTTATATTTTGCTGAATCTTATCTCTAACTAACTCAACGGATATATAGCCGTTAAGGTGGAACTATCCGTTATGGTCTGACGTCATGGAGGTGACAGCCCTACACAATCATGATTATAAATAGAAATAGGGATAGGATCGAATGCATTTAAATTCAAAGCAACTCCCTTTATAACCGTATTCAGAAGATCAACCAGGTATTCTCCTTTTCATCTTCTTCTCCCTTGCTCTGTTTTTCTTCTTCTTCTATTCTTCTGTAAAAGATGTTGCTCCGGAACTCCCCCTGCAAGGATCCTAAGAAGAACAGCCCCTTAAAGGGTCAAGGGATCATCAAAGATTCTCCCTCCGAGAGGTGTTGCTTCACCGACCCTCAAATCGATAAAATCCGTCGTTGTTTCCCGGCGGAAACCCTTTTCAAGTCTTTTAGTCCTACCACTTTGAGTGACTTCATCTCTGAGACTTGGGTAGCTTTCCCGGTCACCCCTTTCTTGATAGGATATTCGTATCCTTTTCCTCAATTCAACCAATCTGTTTTCTCCCTTACCGGCATCTGCTATATCCAGGCTATGCCGATGATCTGGAGGGTGTTATACACCCTTGAAAGGATCATTGAGCAAGAGGGTATTGACCTCGGTATGGCGGAGTTGGGTGAGATGTATGATCTCACAACTTTTGGATCCCACCGATATTTGTTCAAGCGAAAAGCTGGAGAGGATCACCCTGTTTTCAAAGTGACCAAAAATGACACGAACTGGAAGCGACGATTCTTTTTTATTAGGAGAGATTCCATCCCTAATGGGAAGGATTTGCCCAAGGAGTGGGCTACCCATGGTAGGATAGAGGATCCTGGAAGGATCATCATAGAACTTGTTCCTTAGGATAAGGATCACTAACATTTTCTTGTTTATTGTGCAGCTATATCCGTTGCTCATCTTAGGTTGACTCCTGCTGCAAAAGAGAGACTCTTGGCCTTTAAGAAGCTTGATCCGGAGACAAGAACTTTCCATGTTGCCACCCAGGATTCTCAAGAAGTATCCTCTGCCTCTGTCACAATGTCAAGTAAGTATCCTCATTTAAAAAGTAATTCTATGTAGGATTCTCAAGTTTAATTAGAATACTTATCTTATTTTGGTTGTGTAGGTGCTGGAAAATCCTCTAAGTCTGCTTCAAAGTTCGGCATCGATGATCTTACCAATGTCAAATCCGCAAAGAAGAAGACTCCTGCTGCTAGCCCAACTGCTTCAGCCCCTAAAGCACCTATTAGGGGTAAAGGAAAGAAGAGAAAGGCCTCTGAGGATTTACAAGGTCTGCCCCTGCTCCGCCAATAGTTTCTGGACTACTTCAACGAGGTAAGGATCACTGCCCCTGTTTGTTATCCTGACAGTTTTGAGGATCACTTGTTTCTGACGTTATGCCTTGTTTTCCTTGCAGAAATTTGCTGAGATAGAGACTTATGTTGGCCACGTCGAGGATCAAGACCGCCAAATTGCTGACCTCCAACAGATGGGTGTGCTGAAGGATCTTAAGATAACTGATCTTGAGAAGGAGCTCCGGGCCACCAAGGATAATGCTGCCAGGATGCTGATCAATTTTGATTATGAGAAGCATGAGATCACCCAGGATGCCAAGGTCTCTGCTGCAATAACCATGTATAAGAACCAGCTGAAGATGGCTATGGAGGCTCAGGATCCTCCCTTCGACAAAAGCACATGGGATGTAGAGGGTTGGAAGGCGAGGCTAGCAGAGCTTGAGGATGATGAAGAGGCTGAGGAGATCCCGATGCTTGAGGGTGGAGAGGCTGGCAAGGATCATGCTGGTGAGGCAAGTGGAGCTGGTGGTGATGGTGCAGCGAAGGATTGAGCTGCAGGATTGGGCGATGAAGGAAACTTCTAGACATAGCCGGAGCCCAATTTTTTTGTTTGGTGGTTGTGATGTTTTAAAACAATTATGGTTTGTATTTGAACAATAGGTTTAGGGTTGAGGATCTAGGATCCTGTGGACAATAGGTAGGATTACAAATGGTGGAGGGATCCTCTGTTTGGGGGATGAAGCCATTGTGATCCTGCCACCTTTTAATTTCCTGCATGCTATGACCGCACAAACAATGGACACCCTTTGCCAACTCATGTGGACGGGCCACGTTTTGCTGGTAGAAACGTGGGTTGGCAATTTTGACAACTTTGAAGGGTTTTAAGCCTTTGTTAATAAAATAACTCTAATCTTTTTGGCTTATCTCGTATTGTTATCCTTTTAATTTCCAATTGTTTTGATACATGTTTGTTTGAGTAAGAAAAGTTGAGCAAATTATGTTTAAGAAATTTAGGATATGATCCTGGATCAAATATCCTATAATCGAAAATTTTCAAAGTAGTTTATTTTAAGGACCATAGGTTCAGTTGTCAAAGTCTAAGGGTTATTCAAATAAATAATGAATGAAATTGAAAATAATTAAGGATCATACCTGAGGATCCAAGTTAGGATCCTAACCTTTAATCAGGATAACCATAAATGAAACTTTAATGGATAATAAGGATTAAGGATCCTTAATTGTTTAACTTCGAAAACCTGAAAAATAGAACATAACTTGGGACTAAGCCAATATAAAAGATAAGTTAGTAACTGGGGACATGCCCAAAGGATAACTGGGGATGAGCCCAAAGGATCACTGGGGACAAGCCCGAAGGATAACTGGGGACAAGCCCAAAGGATAACTGGGGACAAGCCCGAAGGATAGCTGGGGACAAGCCCAAGGATCGTATGTAAACTGGAGTATGGCCCTCACTGGCGACTATCCAAACTTAGTTACATGAAAATGCCAAAACCTTAGCTAACGTGAAAACGTTAGAAACCTTAGGAACGGATGTATGGTACGTCTACCATTATACGTAGGATCCTGGGTATAGCCAGTACTGTTTTGGTCAAAAATCGCACAAGGATAATGTAACCAAACTTTATGTAAACGGGGTATGATGCTTGGTTAATTATGAAAGTAAAGGATCACTTCTGTGATAAAAGATGCGAAGACACAATGATTTATACGAGGAAAAAGCCCTTGATCAATGTATGATCTCCGGCATAAAAAACCTCGGGTGATGGCAACTACCGATCACCAACTTCAATATATGAAAAATATGATTACAACTTTGGATGATAATGAGCTGAGTACAAGGATCACTATTGTTTCGAGTGTCTAAGTGTGTGAGAGTTGCGTTGTATGTCGTGTGTGTTCTTCCGAATGAGGAAGAGGGGTATTTATACAAGTGTAGGTGACTTATTTTAGGTAAAATGACTAATTATCAGCTCATTACCCCTTTAGAAATAAGGACAATCTAGCCTAAATTGCTGCCCATGAATCAAGCCATGTTTCCATATCCTGTGCAACGTCTTTCTTCAATTAAGCTCTTGCCATAATTGTGAAGACGCGTCCCTGGATCATGATGCCTAGAGCATATCCTGCTAGATATTCCTGCAAAAATAACATTGCATTAAGCGAAGATGATCGTTAGTATGAGGATCCTATAATGTCCCATGATCCTGATCCTGAAGTCCTGTTGAGGATCACTGTCTGCCAAAGAAACAAGGATCACTGGTTAGGATCACGTGTAAGGATCACCTATAAAAATCCAGCCCTAACAATTGCCCCCAAAATATAAGGAGTTAATTGTAAAATAGACGAGTTATATTTTGTTTTGATCTTATCTCCAACGGGCGACTCCGAATAACTAGCCGTTACACATGGACTAGCCGTTCTGATCATTACGTCATAGATGTGACAATCCCTGCAAATCATGATTATAAATAGGAGATAGGGTTAGGATCGTTCTGCATTTAAATTCGAGATATCTTCCCTTTATAATCGCTACCGAAGACTGATCAGGTATCCTCTTCTTCTCTCTTTCCCTTCTTCCTTCTCTTTGCTCTGTTTTTTCTGCTCCGTCTCTGTTTCTGTTCCGTCACAAACATGTTGCTCCGGAATTCTCCACACAAGGATTCCAAGAAGGATAGTCCCCTGAAAAGCCAAGGGATCATTAAGGATTCTCCTACGGAGAGATGTTGCTTTACCGATGCTCATGTAGATAGGATTCGTCATTGCTTTCCGGCGGATGCCGCTTTTAAATCCTTCACATCCACTGCCTTGAGTGATTTTATTTCAGACACCTGGGTGATCTTTCCTGCAACTCCATTTATCATAGGATATTCGTATCCTTTTCCGGCCTTCACTCAATCTTTCCTTTCTCTGACCGGCATATCTTATATCCAAGCTATGCCGATGATCTGGAGGGTCTTGTATACCTTCGAGAGGATCATCGAGCAGGAGGGGATTGATTTAGGGATGGCAGAGCTGGCCGCACTTTATGATCTTACCACGTTTGGTTCTCATCGATATTTGTTGAAAAGGAAGGCCGGGGAGGATCATCCTGTTTTGAAAGTTACCAAAAATGACACAAATTGGAAGCGTCGTTTCTTCTTCGTGAGAAGGGATTCCCTCCCTAATGGGAATGATCTGCCCAAGGAGTGGGCCACTCATGGTAGGGTAGAGGATCCTCGAAGGATCACTATCAGTCCTGTCTCATTTGATGAAGATCACTAATGTCTTTTTTCCTTTGCAGCTATTTCCATCGCTCATCTCAAGTTAACCCCTGCTGCAAGAGAAAGAGTTTTAGCTTTTAAAAGGCTTAATCCTGAGGTCAGAAGTTTTCAAGTCACCATCCGAGATTCACAAGAAGTATCCTCCGCATCTGCCACAATGTCAAGTAAGTATCCTTACCAAAAAGTAAGTTCTAGGCAAAAAATATTAAATTAGTTAGGAGACTTATCTTGTTTTGATTGTGTAGGTGCTGGGAAATCTGCTAAGTCTGCCAAATCTGCTTCCTTGTTTGGGATTGATGATCTTGCCAAGGTCACGTCTTCGAAGAAGAAGACTTCTGTTGCTAGTCCTTCTGCTTCAGCCCCTAAATTACCCATTAGGGGTAAGGGAAAGAAGAGGAAAGTTTCTGAGGACCTTCAAGGATTTCCCCTGATTCGCCAGCAGTTTCTTGATTCTGTCAACGAGGTTAGGATCACTGCCCCTGTTGGTTATCCTGATGGTTTTTGAGGATCACCCGTGTCTGACGTTATATCCTGTTGTTTTTGCAGAAACTTACTGAAATAGAATCTTATGTTAGCCACGTTGAAGATCAGGATCGCCAGATTGCCGACCTTCATCAAATGGGTGTGCTGAAGGATCTCAAGATCACTGATCTTGAGAAGGAGATCCGGGCTGTTAAGGATGAGGCTGTCAAAGCATTGATCAAGTTCGATTATGAGAAGCATGACATTACTCAGGACGCTAAAGTCTCTGCCGCGATAGCTATGTACAAGATACAACTGCAGATGGCCACGGAGGCTCAGGATCCTTCCTTTGATAAGAGCACATGGGATATTGAAGGCTGGAAGGCAAGGCTAGCAGAGTTGGAGGATGATGATGATGTTGAGGATATCCCTATGCTTGAAGGTGGAGATGCCGGTAAGGATCAGGGGGAGGCAAGTGGAGCTGGTGGTGATGGTGCAGCGAAGGTTTGAGTTGCAAGATTGGGCAATGATGGAAACTTCTAGATATAGCCGGAGCCCAATTTTTTTAAATTTTGATAGTAGTTTGTGGTGTTTGAAACAATTATGGTCTGTAATCTCTGAACAATAGTTTCTTAGGGTTAAGGATCCTGGATCCTTTGAACAATAGGTAGGATTACAAAAGGTGGAGGGATCCTCTGTTTGGGGGATGAAGCCTTTGTGATCCTGCCGCTTTTAATTTCCTGCACAATGCTAAGACCGCATAGACAATGGACACCTTTTGCCAACCCATGTGGACGGGCCACGTTTTGCTGGTAGAAATGTGGTTTGGCAATTTTGACAACTTTTTGAAAGGGTTAATGATCCTTTTGTTTAATAATATAACTTAACTTTTCTGGCTTATCTCGTGTTGTTATCCTTATCTTCTTGTTTCTTAGTTGTTTTTGTAATATATTTGTTAAAGTGGCAAGAGTTGAAAATATATTTAATAAATTTAGGATATGATCCTAGATCAAATATCCTGATATTGAAAATATTCAAAGTATTTCAGTTCAAGGATCATAGGTTTGGTTGTCAAAGTATAAGGGTCGGTTAGGATAATGAATATAATCAAAATAGTCAAGGATCATACCTGAGGATCCAAGTTAGGATCCTAACCTTCAATCGAGACAATCATGGATAAGATTTTGATGGATAATAAGGATTAAGGGTCCTTATGTATTTTACCTTTGACAATCCTGAAAAACGAAGCACAACTTGGGACTAAGCCAATGTAAGAAATAAATTAGTAACTGGGGTCATGCCCAAAGGATAACTGAGAATGATCCCAGAGGATCACTGGGGACAAGCCCATAGGATAACTGAGAATGATCCCAGAGGATCACTGGGGACAAGCCCATAGGATAACTGGGGACAAGCCCAAAGGATCGTATGTAAACTGGAGTATGGCCCTTTTCTGGCGACTATCCAAACTTAGTGACATGAAAATGTCAAAACCTTAGCTAACGTGAAAACGTTAGAAACCTTAGGAACGGATGTATGGTACGTCTACCATTATACGTAGGATCCTAAATATAGCCAGTACGATGAGGTTGTCAGCCCCGAAAGTGGGTACTGGTCCCAAAGACGTGAACTATATCAGGATCATCGTGCGCTGCTGGCGGAAACTGGGGATAATCCCACGGATAACTGGGGTTGGACCCAAGGATCTGTGGTGCTTTTGGAGATCTTTGACGATTTGCTGACGATACCTGAACTATCATAACTCAAATGGTTCGTGAGTAGAGGATGAAGGATACATGATCCTTATCCTTGGGTAAAAAGTAAGAGAATGCAATAGTTTTAGGATAAGCGTATTACCAGAGTAAGGATCACTGATATCTCCGGGATCCTTCAAGGATACTTCAATGTAAGGATCACATGCATGAAGGATCATGTTCACATGAAATATTTCTTTAAGTGAACAGCATTCCAGGCTCTTGGTAACAAGTTTCCTTCCATGGTTAGCAACCTGTATGCCCCCTTTCCTGCTTCAGCTTCAATCAAGTAGGGACCTTCCCATTTTGGTGCTAGCTTCCCGTCAGCAGGATTGATAGTATTTTGAAATGCTTTTCTCAATACCATATCTCCGACTTGGAACTTCCTTATCCTGACATTTTTGTTGTAGGTACCAGCCATTCTTTGTTGGTAGCTTGCCATCCTTATTCTAGCTAGATCCCTGATTTCCTCAATAGTATCCAAATCCTGAGCTAGGATTGCAGCATTTTCTTCAGGATCACGAGCAATTGTTCTAGCAGTTGGGATCACCATCTCTGTTGGGATCACTGCTTCTGCCCCAAATACTAAAGAGAAAGGTGTTTGACCAGTGGCATTCTTGGGAGTTGTCCTATCAGCCCATAGCACATAAGGTAACTCCTCTGCCCATTTTCCTTTCTTGGATCCTAGCTTCTTCTTCAGATTGTTGATGATGATCTTGTTGGATGATTCTGCTTGACCATTGGCTTGTGGATGAACTGGTGTTGATGTTATCATCTTGATTCCCCAACTGTCACAAAAGTTAGTGGTTCTGCTTCCAATGAATTGGGAGCCATTATCACGTACAATTTCAGAGGGAATGCCAAATCTAGTTATAATGTTTCTTTTAATGAAGGATATGACTTCCTTTTCTCTGACTTGAGCGAAGGCTTCAGCTTCTATCCACTTGGAAAAATAGTCAGTCATGGCAAGCATAAATACTTTTCCACCGGGTGCTTTAGGGAGCTTGCCAACTATATCCATTCCCCATCTCATGAATGGCCAAGAGGATGGTATTGGGTTTAAAAATTCAGCTGGCTGATGGAGGATATTGCTATGCCTTTGGCAAGGATCACATTTCTTAGCATACTCTACAGCATCCCTTTTCATGGTTGGCCAGTAGTATCCTGTTCTAAGGATCCTTGAGAATAATGCCCTGCCCCCAGTGTGGTTTCCACAATCTCCTTCATGGAAGTCTCTCAACACTTCTTCAATTTCAGGATCCTCAATACATCTTAAATATGGTCCTGCAAGGGATCGTTTATATAGCACATTATTCAAGATTGTAAATTGAGATACCTTGATCCTGAAAGCTCTAGGATTTTCTCCCATTGGAATCTCTCCGTTTTGCAAGTATTTCATGATTGGTGGGATCCATGATCCTGAATAAGATTGAGCTTCTTCACTAGGGATTACTGCAGTATCCTCTTCTATTTCCATGGCCACTTGATTTTCAATAGCAGGAGCCAGGATATGGATGATAGGGATACTTATGTCTTCTGGAATTTTTAAGGATGATCCTAGGTTGGCCAATGCATCAGCTTCCGTGTTATCCTCCCTTGGTACCTGTGTTAAGCTAAAAGAAACAAAAGAGAGTGCCAATTCTTTGACTATCTCTAAATATTTGGTTAGTCTTTCACCTTTAACAGCATAGGATCCATTAAAGTGATTGGTGATCAATAATGAGTCTACATATACTTCGAGATATTTTACCCCCATATCCTTAGCAATCTGTAAGCCAGCAATTAAGGCTTCATACTCAGCCTCATTGTTAGTTGCTTGGAACTCACAGGCTATGGAGTGGGGCATTATGTCCCCCTGTGGCGATTTTAGTAGGATCCCTAGTCCTGTGCCTTTGATATTTGAGGATCCGTCAGTGTGTAGTATCCAAGGATCCTTGGTCTCATCCAGCTGCTGGACCTCCAATTCCGCTTCTTTTTGTAGATCACTACTGAAATCAGCCACAAAGTCAGCTAGTGCTTGTGATTTAATGGCTGTTCTTGGTTCATATCTTATATCATGGGCACTAAGCTTCACTGCCCACTTAGCCATTCTCCCTGACATCTCCGGTTTCCTGAGGACATTCTGGATTGGAAAGTTAGTTTTAACAACAATAGTATGGGTTTCAAAATAATGCCTTAACTTAGTGGATGCCATGATTAATGCAAGAATAAGTTTTTCGAGGTGTGAGTACCTGGATTCGGCATCAAGTAGACTTTTACTTACATAGTAGATAGGATATTGTGTACCTTCATGATCCTTGACAAGGACTGCACTTACAGCGGTTGAGGATACCGCCAGGTATAAGGGTAACACATCTCCTTTTTCCGGTTTTGCTAATGCTGGTGCTGAGGACATATATTCTTTTAGGGCTTGTAAAGCGTTCTCATGCTTCTCAGTCCATTCAAACTTCTTATTCTTCCTTAGGATATCGTAGAATTCTTTGCATTTTTCTGAGGATTTCGATATGAACCTGTTCAAGGCTGCTATCCTGCCTGTCAGTCTTTGAACATCCTTGGCATTGGCAGGAGATTTGATATTTATTAATGCTTTGATTTGTTCCGGGCTTGCTTCAATGCCCCTCTGGGTTACCATGTATCCTAAGAACTTTCCTGCCTTAACACCAAAATGGCATTTTGAAGGATTAAGCTTCATGTTGTAATTATCCAGGATATCGAATGCTTCTTCCAAGTCCCTTAGGTGATCCTCAGCTTTCTTTGATTTGACTACCATATCATCTATGTATACTTCCATAGTTTGTCCAATTTGATCTTTGAACATCATATTCACCAGCCTTTGGTATGTTGCACCTGCATTTCTCAATCCAAAAGGCATGGCAATATAACAATACAAACCTGTTGGGGTCATAAAGGCTGTATCCTCTTGGTCCGATGGTTCCATCTGAATTTGTTGGAATCCAGATGATGCATCCATGAAGGTTAACAGTTCATGCCCCGCCGTTGCATCCACCATGGAGTCAATGTGGGGTAATGGGAAAGGATCCTTGGGACATGCCTTGTTCAAATCAGTGAAATCGACACATACCCTCCACTTTCCATTTTTCTTTTGGACAACAACCACATTGGCTAACCATTTTGGATACTTTACCTCTCTGATCATACCTGCTCGAAGTAGTCTCTCTACTTCTTCTTGGATAATGGCATTCCTTTCTGGTGCAAATTTCCTCCTTTTTTGATGGATTGGTTTGATAGACCTGTCAATGCCAAGTTTGTGAGTAATAATATCCTTAGATATACCTGTCATATCTTCATGTTTCCAAGCAAAGGTAGATTTTCTTCTTTTGAGGAAGGATATCATGTCTTCTTTCATCTTGCCAAGGATCCCTTGCCTCCAAGACATTCCTTGGAGGATACTGTAATTGCTATTGCTCCCTTGGCTTCGAGGTTGGCTTCATAGATGAGGTATAACAATCCTTGGCCTCCTGCTGATCACTATCGATCTTGATTATTCCCCATGGGCTAGGGAGCTTCACACATTGATGGTAGGTAGATGGGACTGCTTTCATATCATGTATCCAAGGCCTGCCAAGGATAACGTTGCAACAAGATAAACAGTCAATAACACAAAATTTTTGGTAATTATGTAATCCTTCCACGTAGATTGGGAGTTTGATGTCCCCCAGAGTTTTCTTCGTCTCCCCACTGAATCCTACAAGCACGGAGGATCTTGGTGTGATGTCTGATTCTGGGATTCCCATTTTCTTCAGGACATCAAGCTGGATAATGTTCACTGAGCTCCCTCCATCAATAAGGATCCTGCGGACAAAATGGTTAGAGATAAAGAGAGTGATAACTAAACTATCATGGTGAGGATCCTGAATGTTGATGCGATCATCCTCATCAAATGTTATCATCTTCCCTTCTGAGACACTTGATGTTCTAATAGGCCTTTCTCCATTATCCATTTTTGATTCTTTTGCATGTCTTTTGGCCGCCGAGAAGGATGTACCACAGATGTCTGATCCTCCGGATATAAAGTTGATCACTTGTGCATTTGCCGGAGGTGCTGGAGCTTTTTCGGGGATCCTTTCAGGATCCTGGGTCCTTTGCTTTTTTCTCCCCAACAACTCTTTTAGATGCCCCTTGCTTAGCAGGTATCCGATTTCTTTTCTTAAGGCTATGCAATCTTCAGTTAGATGCCCGAAATCCTCATGGTATGCACACCATTTTGACTTGTCTTTAGTCCCGGATGGTTTATCATTCTTCTTGGGCCATCTAGCTTTTTCACCTAGATTCTGAATTGCAAGGATCAGTTCATGATTATCAACGGAGAAACAATATTCTGAGATTGGAGGATAATCTTCATCATCCTCTTCCTGGTCAACAGCATGCACATTCTTGTTCTCATTTCTATGGTAGGATTTGAATTTGTTGTTCTTGAAGGAGGATCCTTGCTTATCCGGTTTTGAGGATCCCACTTGTCTCTCCTGGATCCTCTTGTCATCCTCTAGCCGGATAAACCTGAGTGCTCGAGTTCTTACTTCATCTAAATTCCTGCATGGTGTCATAACAAGATCATCATAGAATAATGAATCCTTAAGCAGTCCCATTTTGAAGGCTTCAACAGCCGTAGCCATATCCAAGTTGGGAATGTCCAAGGATTCTTTACTAAATTTAGTTATATAATCCCTTAATGATTCATTATGATTTTGAGTTATCATGTACAAATCACTAGTTAATTTTTCAAATTTTCTGCTACAAGAGAATTGGTTATTGAATAAATTAACTAAATTGGCAAATGAAGTAATAGAGTAAGGGGGAAGACTTAGCAGCCACTTAAGAGCTGATCCAGTAAGAGTGGATCCAAATCCTTTACATAGGCATGCTTCCTTCAATTTTTCTGGGATAGGATTGATCTCCATCCTCTCCCTGTATTGTGCTATATGCTCCTCTGGATCCGTTGTGCCATCATACAACTTCATGGTAGGGATATGGAACCTTTTGGGTACCTCTGCATCACAAATTGGTGGTGCAAAACGGGATACCTTGTGGCTTCCATCCGCAATCTCTGGGATAGGCTTGACTACCCCTGGAACACTTGAGATCATATCTTTTAGCTTCTGCAACTCCCTGGCCATAGCATGATTGGTACCTGTATCCTGCATGAATCCATGGTTAGTGGTAGGATAATTGTTTAAAGTGTTACCTCCCATTGGGTTCAAGTTAGGGAATCCATATTGCTGGGGTTCTGGAACAACGGAGGGACCAGTGGAAGCAATGGTCTGCATTGGAATGAAGTCCCCTTGATGGACATCTAGACTTCCTGTTTGCAGATTTTTTAGGGATCCTGGTATCTGGAAGGATCCTGGTGTCTGGGATGATCCTGGAACGAAGGAGGATCCTTGAACCTGGGATGATCCTGGAACAAAGGAGGATCCTTGAACCTGGGATGATCCTGGAACAAAGGAGGATCCTTGGCCCTGGAATGATCCTGGAATAAAGTAGGATCCTTGAAACTGCTGTGTCTCCGGATAGGCTCCCAAATTCCTGAAGGATCCCATGTACTGAGGATAGGATCCTACAGGCTGAAAATGTGAGCCTGACGTCTGAGTCATTGCTGCCGAGTTGAGATGTGATCCTCTTGACTCCCCTATGATTTGCACGTCCGGGATCCCTGATGGCTGGGAAGTGATCATTGGAGTATCAAAACTCAAGGATTTGGGCATCAGTGGAGAATGATCCTCTGCCGCTTTCTTTTGTCTTTTGAGATCTCCAATTTCCCTGAGGATCCTCTCATTAGTTTCATCCTGCCGCTGCATACGATCCTTCATCTGCAAAATCAAAGTAAATACATCACTAGTACTGGGAATATAAGAATTCATAGCAGAAGGAGATGGAGTTTTAGAAGTAGTAGGAGTTTGTCTCTTCTCAGCATTCTTCTGGGATCCTGCCGGTGGTGGAGGCAGAATGTTCTGGGACGAGGTGACTGCAGACATTGCCGTGGACATGTTTTTCAATGATGAAGCCATGTAATTCTTTGAAATGATTTCGAACAAAAGGTTTTCTTATGAATGAAGCACCAATTGCCCCACGGTGGGCGCCAAACTGTTTTGGTCAAAAATCGCACAAGGATAATGTAACCAAACTTTATGTAAACGGGGTATGATGCTTGGTTAATTATGAAAGTAAAGGATCACTTCTGTGATAAAAGATGCAAAGACACAATGATTTATACGAGGAAAAAGCCCTTGATCAATGTATGATCTCCGGCATAAAAAACCTCGGGTGATGGCAACTACCGATCACCAACTTCAATATATGAAAAATATGATTACAACTTTGGATGATAATGAGCTGAGTACAAGGATCACTATTGTTTCGAGTGTCTAAGTGTGTGAGAGTTGCGTTGTATGTCGTGTGTGTTCTTCCGAATGAGGAAGAGGGGTATTTATACAAGTGTAGGTGACTTATTTTAGGTAAAATGACTAATTATCAGCTCATTACCCCTTTAGAAATAAGGACAATCTAGCCTAAATTGCTGCCCATGAATCAAGCCATGTTTCCATATCCTGTGCAACGTCTTTCTTCAATTAAGCTCTTGCCATAATTGTGAAGACGCGTCCCTGGATCATGATGCCTAGAGCATATCCTGCTAGATATTCCTGCAAAAATAACATTGCATTAAGCGAAGATGATCGTTAGTATGAGGATCCTATAATGTCCCATGATCCTGATCCTGAAGTCCTGTTGAGGATCACTGTCTGCCAAAGAAACAAGGATCACTGGTTAGGATCACGTGTAAGGATCACCTATAAAAATCCAGCCCTAACAAGTACGATGAGGTTATCAGCCCCTAAAGCGAGTATTGGTCCCAAAGACGTGAACTATACCAGGATCATCATGCGCTACAGGCGAAAACTGGGGACAAGCCCAAGGATAACTGGGGACAAGCCCAAAGGATCTGAGTTGCTTCTGAAGATTGTCGACATTATGCTAAGGATACCTGAACTTATCAGAACTCAAAATTTCGTGAGAGAAGGATGAAGGATACATGATCCTTATCCTTTAAATAAGAAGATATGTAAATAAGAGTTCAAGCTTAGGACATTACCAGAGTAAGGATCATTGATGCTTCAGGGATCTTTGAAGGATACTTCCAATGTAAGGATCACTCATGCCAGAAGGATACTGCTTACATGAAATATTTTTCAAGTGGATAGCATTCCAGGCTCTTGGTAACAGATTACCCTCCATGGTAAGCAACCTATATGCCCCCTTTCCTGCTTCGGCTTCGATCAAATAAGGGCCTTCCCATTTTGGTGCTAATTTCCCATCCGCAGGATTGGTGGTATTTTGGAATGCTTTTCTCAATACCATATCCCCAACTTGGAATTTCCTTATCCTGACATTTTTGTTGTAAGCACCAGCCATTTTTTGTTGGTAGCTAGCCGTCCTTATCCTAGCCAGATCCCTGATTTTTTCGATAGTATCCAAGTCTTGGGCCAGGTTTGCATCGTTCTCCTCATGATCACGGGTACTTGTTCTAGCAGTTGGAACCACCATTTCTGTTGGGATCACTGATTCTGCCCCAAATACCAAAGAGAAGGGTGTTTGACCAGTAGCATTCTTGGGAGTTGTCCTATCAGCCCAAAGCACATAAGGCAATTCCTCTGCCCATTTCCCCTTCTTGGATCCAAGTTTCTTCTTCAGATTGTTGATGATGATCTTGTTGGATGATTCTGCTTGACCATTAGCTTGTGGGTGGACTGGTGTTGATGTTATCATCTTAATCCCCCAACTGTCACAAACGTTAGTAGTCCTGCTCCCAATAAATTGGGAACCATTATCACATACAATTTCAGAAGGAATGCCAAATCTAGTTATAATATTTCTCTTAATAAAGGATATAACTTCCTTCTCTCTGACTTGGGCAAAAGCTTCAGCCTCTATCCACTTGGAGAAGTAGTCAGTCATAGCAAGCATGAATACTTTTCCACCAGGTGCCTTAGGGAGCTTGCCAACTATATCCATCCCCCATCTCATGAATGGCCAAGAGGATGGTATAGGATGTAGAAATTCAGCCGGCTGATGAAGGATATTGCTGTGTCTTTGACAAGGATCACACTTCTTAGCATACTCCACAGCATCCCTTTTCATAGTTGGCCAGTAGTATCCTGTCCTTAAGATCTTTGAGAACAATGCCCTGCCCCCAGTGTGGTTTCCACAATCTCCTTCATGGAAGTCTTTTAACACTTCTTGAACTTCAGGATCCTCGATACATCTTAAATGTGGTCCTGCAAGAGATCTCTTATATAGCATATTATTTAAGATTGTGAATTGAGATACCTTAATCCTGAAAGCCCTAGGATTTTCTCCCCTAGGAATCTCCCCGTGTTGTAAGTATCTCATGATTGGTGAGATCCATGATCCTGAATAAAATTGAGTATCCTCACTAGGGATCATTGCAGTATCCACTTCTATTTCCATGGCCACCTGATTTTCAATAGCAGGAGCCAGGATATGGATGATGGGGATACTTATATCCTCTGGGATCTTCAAAGATGATCCTAGGTTGGCCAATGCATCAGCTTCTGTATTTTCCTCCCTTGGTACCTGTGTTAAACTGAAAGAAACAAAGGAGAGTGCCAATTCTTTGACTATCTCTAAATATTTGGTTAGTTTTTCACCTTTAACAGCATAGGATCCCTTAAAGTGATTAGTAATTAACAATGAGTCCACGTATACCTCAAGATACCTGATCCCCATATGTTTAGCAATTTGCAAACCAGCGATTAAGGCTTCATATTCAGCCTCATTATTAGTGGCTTGGAATTCACAAGCTATGGAATGGGGTATTATGTCCCCCTGTGGCGATTTTAGTAGTATATCAAGTCCCGTGCCTTTAACATTTGAGGATCCGTCAGTATGTAGTATCCAAGGATCCTTAGTTTCATCCAGCTGTTGGACTTCCAATTCGGCTTCCTTTTGTAAATCACTACTGAAATCAGCCACAAAGTCTGCTAACGCTTGGGATTTGATAGCTGTTCTGGGCTCATATCTTATATCATGGGCACTAAGCTTTACTGCCCACTTAGCCATTCTTCCGGACATCTCTGGTTTCCTGAGGACATTCTTAGTTGGGAAATTAGTTCTAACAACAATAACATGGGTTTCAAAATAATGTCTTAGTTTAGTAGATGCCATAATCAGTGCAAGAATAAGTTTTTCAAGGTGTGAATACCTGGATTCAGCATCAAGTAAACTCTTACTTACATAATAGACAGGATATTGTGTACCTTCATGATCCTTAACAAGGACTGCACTTACTGCTTTTGAGGATACCGCAAGGTATAAGGATAACACATCTCCTTTTTCTGGTTTCATCAATGCTGGGGCTGAGGACATGTATTCTTTTAGGGCTTGTAAAGCATTCTCATGCTTTTCAGTCCATTCGAATTTCTTGTTCTTTCTTAGGATATCATAGAATTCTTTACACTTTTTCTGAGGATTTGGATATGAATCTGTTTAGAGCTGCTATCCTGCCTGTTAGCCTTTGCACATCCTTAGCGTTGGCAGGGGATTTGATATTCACCAATGCTTTGATTTGTTCTGGGCTTGCTTCAATGCCCCTCTGGGTTACCATATATCCTAAGAATTTACCTGCTTTAACACCAAAGTGACATTTTGAAGGATTAAGCTTCATGTTATAATCATCAAGGATATCAAATGCTTCCTCCAAGTCCCTTAGGTGATCCTCAGCTTTTTTGGATTTCACCACCATATCGTCTATGTACACTTCCATGGTTTGTCCAATTTGATCTTTGAACATCATATTCACCAGCCTTTGATATGTTGCACCTGCATTTCTTAATCCAAAAGGCATAGCAATATAACAATATAAACCGGTTGGGGTCATAAAAGCCGTATCCTCTTGGTCAGATGGTTCCATCTGAATTTGTTGGAATCCAGATGATGCATCCATAAAGGTTAACAGTTCATGACCCGCCGTTGCATCCACCATGGAGTCAATGTGGGGTAATGGGAAAGGATCCTTGGGACATGCCTTATTCAAATCAGTGAAATCGACACATACCCTCCACTTTCCATTTTTCTTTTGAACAACAACCACATTGGCCAGCCATTTTGGATACTTCACTTCTCTGATCATACCTGCTCGTAGTAATCTTTCTACCTCTTCCTGGATAATGGCATTTCTTTCTGGTGCAAACTTCCTCCTTTTTTGATGGATCGGTTTAACTGACCTGTCAATGCCAAGTTTATGAGTGATAATATCCTTAGATATACCTGTCATATCCTCATGTTTCCATGCAAAGGTATATTTTCTTCTTTTGAGGAAGGATACTATGTCTTCTTTCATTTTATCAAGGATCCCTGATCCGATGTAGATCTTGGATTCAGGATCATCAGGATCCAAGAGGATTTCGTCCACATCCTGCTCTCTTGCCTCCAAGACACCCCTTGGAGGATACTTTAATTGCTATTGCTCCCTTGATTTCAAGGCTGGTTTCATTGATGAGGTGTAACAATCCTTAGCCTCCTGTTGATCACTATCGATCTTGATTATTCCCCATGGGCTAGGAAGCTTCACACACTGATGGTAGGTGGACGGGACTGCCTTCATATCGTGTATCCAGGGCCTGCCAAGGATAACATTACAACAAGACAAACAGTCAATAACACAAAATTTTTGATAATTATGTAATCCTTCCACATAAATTGGGAGTTTAATGTCCCCCAGGGTTTTCTTAGTTTCGCCACTAAATCCTACAAGCACGGAGGATCTTGGTGTGATATCCGATTCAGGGATACCCATTTTCTTCAGAACATCAAGCTGGATAATGTTTACTGAGCTTCCTCCGTCAATAAGGATCCTACGGACAAATTGGTTAGAAATAAAAAGAGTAATAACTAAACTATCATGATGAGGATCCTGGATGTTAATTCTATCATCCTCATCAAAGGTTATGATTTTTCCTTCCGAGACACTTGATGTTCGAATAGGTCTTTCTCCGTTATCCATTTTAGCTTCCTTTGCATGCCTTTTAGCTGCTGAGAAGGATGTACCACAGATGTCTGATCCTCCAGATATAAAGTTAATCACTTGTGCATCTACTGGAGGAGCTGGAGCTTTCGCAGGGATCCTTTCAGGATCCTGAGTCCTTTGCTTTTTTCTTCCCAACAATTCTTTCAAATGCCCCTTGCTCAGCAGATATCCAATTTCCTTTCGTAATGCGATGCATTCCTCTGTCAAATGCCCAAAATCTTCATGGTATGCACACCACCTTGATTTATCTTTAGTTGCGACTGTTTTGTCATTTTTTTCTGGGCCATCTGGCCTTTTCTCCTAGATTCTGCATTGCAAGGATTAGTTCATGATTATCAACGGAAAAACAGTATTCAGAAATTGGAGGATAATCTTCATCATCCTCTTCTTGGTCTACAGCATGCACATTCTGATTGTCAGTTCTGTTATAGGATTTGAATTTGTTGCTTTTGAAAGAGGATCCTTGCTTTTCTTGTTTTGAGGATCCTACTTGTCTCTCCTGGATCCTCTTGTCATCCTCTAGCCGGATGAACCTGAGTGCCCGAGTTCTTACTTCGTCTAGGTTCCTGCACGGTGTCATAACAAGATCATCATAGAACAATGAATCCTTAAGCAATCCCATCTTGAAGGCCTCAACAGCTGTGGCCACATCCAAGTTAGGAATGTCCAAGGATTCTTTACTAAACTTGGTTATATAATCCCTTAATGATTCATTATGACCCTGTGTTATCCTATATAAATCACTAGTCAATCGTTCAAATTTTCTGCTACAAGAAAATTGATTATTGAATAAGTTAACTAAATTAGCAAACGAAGTAATAGAGTAAGGGGGAAGACTTAGCAGCCATTTAAGAGCTGATCCAGTAAGAGTGGATCCAAATCCCTTGCACAGGCATGCTTCCTTTAACCTTTCTGGAATAGGATTGATCTCCATCCTCTCCCTGTATTGTGCTATGTGTTCCTCAGGATCCGTTGTACCATCATACAGCTTCATAGTAGGGATATGGAATCTTTTGGGTATCTCAGCATCACAAATTGGTGGTGCAAAACGAGATACCTTATGGCTTCCATATCCCTACTCCGGGATAGGTTTGACTACCCCTGGAACACTTGATATCATATCCTTCAGTTTTTGTAGTTCTCTGGCCATAGCATGATTGATACCTGTATCCTGCATGAATCCATGGTTAGTGGTAAGAGAATTATTAAAAGTGTTACCTCCCATCGGGTTCAAGTTAGGAACATTGGATGTGAATCCATATTGCTGGGATTCTGGGATGATTGATGGACCAGTGGAAGCAATGGACTGCATCGGATAAAATCTCCTTGATGGACATCTGGACTTCCTGTTTGCAAATTCTTCAAGGATCCTGGCATCTGAAGGGATCCCTGAATATGGGATGATCCTGGAACTAAGGAGGATCCTTGAACCTGGGATAATCCTGGAACGAAGGAGGATCCTTGAACCTGGGATAATCCTGGAACGAAGGAGGATCCTTGAACCTGGGATAATCCTGGAATGAAGGAGGATCCTGAGTTCATGAAGGATCCCATATGCTGAGTATAGGATCCTGCCGGTTGGAAATATGATCCTGATGCCTGAGTCACTACTGCTAGGCCGAAATGCACTCCTCTTGATCCACACATGTGTTGAACGTCTGGGACCTCTGATGGCTGAGAAGTAATCATCGGAGTATCAAAATTCAAAGATTTGGGCATTAGTGGGGAATGATCCTCTGCCGTTTTCTTTTGCCTTTTGAGATCTCCGATTTCCTTGAGGATCCTGTCATTAGTTTCATCCTGCTGCTGCATACGATCCCTCATCTGCAAAATCAAAGTAAATATATCACTAGTACTGGGAATAGAAGAAGTTAGAGCAGAAGATGATGGTTTAGAGGAGATAGGAGTTGGTCTCTTCTCAGCATTTTTCTGAGATCCAGCTGGTGGTGGAGGCAAAGGTGGAATGCCATTAGATGAATTGACTGCAGACATCGTTGTGGAAGTATTCTTCAACGATGAAGCCATGCAACACTTCCGGAATGATCACCAACAGAAAAACTTTCTTATGAATGAAGCACCAATTGCCCCACGGTGGGCGCCAAACTGTTTTGGTCAAAAATCACTTAAAGATAATGCAACCAAACTTTATGTAAACGGGGAATGATGCTTGATATGATGAACAAAGTGAAGGATCACTCAAATGTAAAATGCACAAGTGACACAAGGATTTATACGAGGAAAAAGCCCTTGATCAATGAATGATCTCCGGCATAAAAAACCTCGGGTGATGGAAACTACCGATCACCAAACTTCAATATAACAAATAATGGTTACAACTTCGGATGGTAACGAGCTAGGTACAAGGATCACTATAGTATCGTATGCTAAAGCGTGTGAGAAATGTGTTGTGTCTTCCAAATGCCGAAGAGTGCCCTTTATACAAGTGTGTGTGGTCGTATTTTAGGTAAACCACCTGTCACACCCCCAAAATCCCACCTGCGGAGTACTACCGCTTGGAGGCGTGACTGACCAGGATCCAGCCACCAATCATACTGAACAAGCATATAAGTAGTTGTAAAAGTTTAACCATCACGATTGGTGTTTCTAAACAAACAAGTTAAGTTGCAAGCGGAAGCATAAGTTTAAAGTTATAACATAAGTTCCAAAAGTTTCAAGTTTAACATAGTCTTGTAACAATCCCTGTCCCACAACGATCCTCCTCCATGCAAGCTCCCACTGAGTACCTATGGTCCTGCAAAGCATGTAGTAACGAGTCAACAAACTAGTTGAGTGAGTTCACGGGTGGGCGTTCGTTTTAGTTGTTTCGAAAACAGTTTACTTTATCTGGCATCCTGCCGTGGGGGTTACCCCATAATTTTAAAAAGACGTGACCAGTTCATTCCCAGTTACTCCGGCACTCCGGCCGTGGGGGCTACCCCATGTACATCATCTGGCTCTCCAGCCGTGGGGGCTACCCCATGTGTATACTAGACTCGTTACCGTATCGATTGCTGACTGTAGTCATGTTTATGTGCCCTGAAAACATCAATGTCTATCATCATTGACGTGCCCCAGATCCATTAGTTCACGCCCGTCCTCTGCGGCACGGTGTGAGGCTTGTCAGACCTAAATAGCGCTATCTAACTAATGACCCGCTCGCCATTGGCCCGGCGATTAGTCGATACAAAAAGGAGGGACTTCGTGATAGAGTTTTAGTCTAGTACGTTTATCCGTCCATCCGGACGAGGAATCACATTCCTGAACCATTGACGTCCTACCCAAGGTAGACGAGGAACCCACGTTCCTGAATCCCGTTCCCAACCCAGGGAATCCCATGCTTTGTAAAGGGTGTGAACTCACCTTGGTTTGCTCGGCAGTTAATCACAGAAAGTCAATCAAGTCGCAAGTAGTCAATAACGTCCTAACACGGATATCACGTATAATCAGATTCGAACCAAGTAGTGCACAAATGTTCAACACGTATGGCAATCACGTATAATCAGTAACAGTTCACAGTTAACGTTCAAACACAATCCACCGTCTAAGTGTAAAGCCCAAACAGTTGGGCTTGTGATAACAGGCCCAAATAACACGTTAACAGTAGCACAGAAATTCATAAGTCCGGCCCACTAACTTAGGCCCAATAGTGTGGTCTCGAGTCGCAACCGGACTCGCAAGCATGGTCTCGAGTCATGCTGTGTGTTGGTCATGGATGGTTGCGAGTCGCAACCGGTGTCGCAACCATGGTTTCGGTTCATCATGCTGAGGTCTCGAGTCGCAACGGGACTCGTAACCTGTGGTTTCGGCTTGTCCTGTTATGGTTGCGAGTCGCAACCGCGTGGTCTCGAGTCATCACGCTGTGGTTGCGAGTCGCAACGGGTGATTGCGAGTCGGTAAGCTGTCGCTTTCAAGTTCACGTGTTGATGCAGGTGTATCAGTCCCATTAGTACAATATAATCAGGCCCAAATCAGGAAATAACCAATAGAATTCCACTAACATATTTCCTAATCAGGTTACTAGTCAAAGATGGATCAAAATCACAAGGGTTTTCAATCTTCAACTATCATTCAAAGTGTTCTTCATACATTCAAAGCATATATTCAAGTTCTTCATAACATAAACAACACTCATTCACCCAAAATCATGAACAACTATCAAGATACAATTTACTAGCATGCATCCTACTTGACAACCATATTTATTAGCCGATTTTTCTTAGTATAAACACCCAAACTTTTCGGATCAAACCCAAGTGCAACCAATATCATCATTCACCTTTTTGTCATACCATGAACCCATTTTCAACATCAAATATGTATAGTTCAACTCATAACAAGAAACATTCATGAACCGATTTCTCTTTCAAAACATTATGTATAACTCAACAACTTAACATATTGTCACATAATCTCATACAAACATAACATGAACACACTAACATTCAACAAAACATCAAGAACACTAACCGGTTATGGGTTTCGAGGGTGTGTGAAAAGCTTCCAACCGGGTGTGTGTGTGAGCCGATCCAAGTCCAAAGATCCAAGAATGATGGAGTGTGTTTGTGTTCTAGAGTTCTAGTGGGAGAGAAGTAGGAGAGTGTGTGTGTTGTATTGTAATGTTCAACAAAATGGTAACAAATAACTAAGGTGGTGTATTTATAGTCAAGTTCCAAGTCTAGCACCCTTATGGGTTTTCGGGTGGGGTTTACGGCCCAAAGGCCCAACCGACCAAAGGTTCTCGGCCCAAGGCCCAAAACCGATTACTATTCACTCGAGACCTCATGGTCTCGAGTCGGGTTCTTGGTTCTCGGGTTGGGTTCTCGGTTCACTTATAATACATATAAATATATATAATGCACACATAACAAGCACATATCATGTAAAAAGGTTCACGTTATCATTTTAACTAGTCACATAACGTACAAGCAAGTTACAACGAAAGGTTCTAAATTTCGAGTTGTCACATCATCCCCAAGTTGAAAGAAATTTCGTCCCGAAATTTGATGGCACTCACTGAGGAAGCTAGTCAAGTTGCATGGTTTTCCCGGTTATCCTGGGGTGTCACATCCACCCCCCGTTGATCTAGAATTTCGTCCCGAAATTCCGTAGCTTCAGCCTCAGTAGCGTTTGTACTGTTCTCAAACAGTTGGGGATACTTTTGTTTCATCCGATCTTCGCGCTCCCAGGTAAACTCTGGGCCGCGACGTGAGTTCCAACGAACTCGAACAAGAGGTATTCTAGTGCTCTTGAGGACCTTAACATCCCGGTCCGTGATCTCGACAGGTTCTTCGACGAATTTCAACTGTTCGTCGATCGTAAGCTCCTTCAGAGGAACTACGTGCGTCTCATCTGACAGACACTTCTTCAGATTTGACACATGGAAAACGTTGTGAACTGCACCGAGTTCTGCTGGTAACTTCAGTCTGTAGGCCACCTTGCCTATTTTCTCAAGAATTTCGAAAGGTCCAACGTATCGGGGGTTGAGTTTGCCGCGTTTACCAAAACGAACCACACCCTTCCAGGGTGAAACTTTGAGTAATACCCGCTCCCCAACCTGGAGCTCAAGTGGTTTCCTGCCCTTATCGGCGTATGCCTTCTGACGGTCACGAGCGGCCGCCATGCGTTGTCGTATTTGAGCAATCCGCTCAGTAGTGTCTACCACATGTTCTGGACCAGTGATTTGACTATCCCCCACCTCTGCCCAACAGAGGGGTGACCGGCATTTACGTCCGTACAATGCCTCAAACGGAGCAGCTTTAATGCTGGTGTGGTAGCTGTTATTATACGAAAATTCCACAAGTGGCAGATGCTTTTCCCAGCTGTTGCCAAAATCGATTACACAAGCGCGAAGCATGTCTTCTAAGGTCTGAATAGTTCGCTCGGACTGCCCGTCCGTCTGTGGGTGATACGCTGTGCTCATATCAAGACGTGAGCCAAAAGACTTGTGCATTGCCTGCCACAGTTCCGAAGTAAAACGTGCATCTCGATCAGAGATGATAGAAGTGGGCACCCCGTGCCTCGAAACAACTTCCTTGAGGTATATTTCCGCCAGAGTGGAGAACTTATCCGTTTCCTTGATTGCCAAGAAATGTGCGGATTTCGTGAGTCGATCCACGATCACCCATATAGTATCGTTTCCGCGCTGTGATCTAGGTAGGCCAGTAACGAAATCCATGGAAATTTGCTCCCATTTCCATTGTGGTATCTCTGGTTGCTGAAGTAGGCCTGAAGGTTTCTGATATTCCGTCTTTACTCGCGCACACGTCAAACACTTACTGACATAAGTTGCTACGTGGGCCTTCATGCTAGGCCACCAATACGTGGTTTTAATATCGTGGTACATCTTGTCCGAACCAGGGTGTACCGAGTAGCGAGATTTATGCGCTTCATCCATCACAAGTTCTCGTAAGTCGCCATAGAGTGGGACCCAAATGCGTCCTGTTACATAATAAGCACCGTCTTCCTTCTGTTCTAAGCGTTGCCTTGACCCGCGTAGAGCTTCTGCTCTAACGTTTTCTGGTTTCAGTGCTTCTATCTGAGCAGCTCGTATTTGCGAAGGTAGACTAGAATGGATCGTGAGTTGTAGAGCTCTTACGCGCTTAGGCGTAGTGTCCTTTCGACTGAGGGCGTCCGCCACTACATTGGCCTTGCCCGGGTGATACCTGATAGAGCACTCGTAATCATTCAGCAGCTCGACCCATCGTCGCTGCCGCATATTCAGTTCCTTCTGCTTGAATATGTGTTCTAGACTTCTGTGGTCGGTGTAGATGGCGCACTTAGTTCCGTATAGGTAATGCCGCCATAGTTTAAGTGCGAAAACAACAGCTCCCAGCTCTAAATCATGTGTCGTGTAGTTCTTCTCGTGAACTTTAAGTTGTCGTGAGGCGTAGGCTATGACTTTATCTCGTTGCATCAATACACAACCAAGACCTTGAATTGATGCATCACAGTAAACCACAAAATCTTCTGTGCCCTCTGGCAGTGAAAGGATAGGTGCACTACAAAGTCTATCCTTTAGATGCTGAAAAGCCAACTCTTGTGCATTTCCCCAATGATAAACAACGCCTTTCTGTGTTAGTAAGGTGAGAGGCTGCGCGATCTTAGAAAAATCCTTAATGAATCTCCTGTAGTAACCTGCCAATCCCAAAAATTGGCGAATTTCCTTTGGTGTGCGAGGCGCAGGCCAGTTCTTAATAGATTCCACTTTGGATGGATCAACGTGAATTCCATCCTTGTTCACCACATGCCCTAGGAAATGGACTTCACGAAGCCAGAAGTCGCATTTCGAGAACTTTGCGTAAAGCTGTTCCTTCCGAAGGAGTTCCAAAATAAGTCGTAGATGTTGCTCGTGCTCTTCTTTGCTCTTCGAATAGATCAGGATGTCGTCGATAAAGACTATGACAAACTTGTCCAGATACGGTTTGCACACTCGATTCATCAAATCCATAAAAACTGCCGGTGCGTTCGTCAGCCCAAACGGCATGACCAAAAACTCATAGTGCCCATATCGAGTCCTAAAAGCCGTCTTAGAGACATCCTCTTCCCGAACTCTCAGCTGGTGATATCCCGATCTCAGATCGATCTTTGAATAGTAGCTCGACCCCTGCAACTGGTCGAACAAGTCGTCAATACGCGGTAGAGGATAACGATTCTTCACAGTCACCTTGTTGAGTTCGCGATAGTCGATACACATTCTGAAGGTACCATCCTTCTTTTTCACAAATAGCACTGGAGCTCCCCAAGGCGATGAGCTAGGACGAATAAAACCTTTATCTAAGAGTTCTTGTAGTTGCGTGGAGAGTTCTTCCAATTCTGATGGCGCTAAACGATAAGGTGCACGGGCTACAGGCGCGGCTCCAGGAGCTAGATCAATCTGAAACTCGACTTGGCGATGGGGCGGAAGACCAGGTAATTCCTCAGGGAATACCTCAGGATAGTCGCGTACAACGGGAAAATCTTCTAACTTCTTCTCTTTCTCTGTGGTATCAGTAACTAGAGCCAAAATCGCAGTGTGGCCCTTTCGTAAGCATTTCTGGGCCTTAAGAAGAGAGATGATGTTCTCAACAGCACTTCTCTTGTCGCCACGAACCATGAGAGGTTCATTACCAAAACCAGGAATACGAACGATCTTCTCGTTGCAAAGAATCTCTGCTCGGTGTTGGGATAACCAATCCATCCCAATGACAACGTCGAAACTACCCAAGACAATAGGAATAAGATCAATAGAGAAGGTCTGGTTAGCGAGAATAAGCTGACAACCCTTGACTACGTGTGAGGCTTCCAAACTCTTACCATTTGCTAGTTCTACAGTGTGCTTGTCGCCCAGGGGTGTAGGAATACGCTTAAGCATCTTACTAACTTCTAGTGACACATAACTAGTATCGGCACCCGAATCAAATAAGACTGTAACATAAAAGTCGTCGAGAAGGAACTTACCCGTCACCACGTTGGGATCATTCCTTGCTTCACCTTGACCAATCACGAATACTCGTCCCCTAGCACCATTGTTGTTGTTGTTGTTCCCATTGTTACCATTCCCCTGATTGTTGTTGTTGTTGTTCTGGTTTAGTTGGGGACAATCTTTCTTGAAGTGGCCTTCAGCTCCACACTGAAAGCACCCTTTGTTGTTACCCTGCTGCTGTCGCTGGTTCTGCTGAGGTTGCTGACGATTCTGATTGACGGGGTATGCGCTCCTGCAATCCTTCGCAACATGACCAGGCTTGTTGCACCGATGACAGTTGCCCCTGGTGCATGGCCCACTGTGGTGTAGGCTGCAGCGATTGCACTTGGGGTGATTCCCCTTGTATCCACCATGACTTTGACCACTAGATGACTGCTGACCGGGGCTCTTGTGATCATCCGTCTTTCTCTGCTGAGACTGAGTTTGCACTGAAGTTGAACCCCTGCTTGAAGTTCCATCCCATTTCCGTTTATCCCCACTAGAAGCACCAGAAGTAGTTGCAGCACCTATACGCTTCGGTAACTTGTTCTGCTCCACCGCTTGGTCAGTGAGACGGTGAGCCAACTGTACAACCTGCTGGATAGTAGTCAACCTCGCTGAAGTCACATGACTTTGGATCTCTGGCACCAAGCCCTTGAGATAGAGTTCAATTCGCTTGTAGGGAGGATCCACCATAGTAGGACACAACAAGGCAAGTTCATGCGATCTCTTAGTGTATGCCTCAATCTCTGACCCTGACATCTTAAGATTGTAGAACTCATCTTCCAGTTTGTGAATGTCGTCACGACTGCAGTATTCCTCCCTGATCATTTCCTTGAAGTTTTCCCATGGGGTGGCGTTGGCAGCAACCAACCCTAACATCTGCACTTGAGCATTCCACCACGTGAGAGCCAAACCCTCGAGAGTACCAGTAGCATACTTTACCCTGCGCGCTTCAGGGCATTCACACATTTCGAACACAGACTCCAGTTTCTCAAACCAATGTAGGAGACCTACTGCTCCTTCAGTGCCGCTAAAAGTCGTGGGTCGACAGTCCATAAAGGTCTTAAAAGTGCACACCGGTGCCTGAGCATACTGACCTAAGGTAGGTGAAAGAAAAGACAGAGTTTAACACAAAGGTTGGTTCACGAGAGTAGGATCCAAATGATCCTAGAACAATTTCGGACTGCAGGATATACCTCCTGCGTGTGCAGCTGCGAGCGCTGCGGCAACTCGTTCGTTGATCAAAGCCGTCAACTGGGCTTGTGTCATGTTAACGCGTCCAGACATGTTTCTTCATAATAAAAGCAATACGTGTGAGAGAGGTTCGCGAAAGCACGATAGTAGGACAGAGTAAGCACGCACGTGTTCAAACAACAGTAGTTATACTAATCAAGCATACCATGAGCAATGTACTACGCAACTAACAAGTAGGCAATATACATACATCATATTACCTAAAACGTCGAGCCTTGCATGAGGAGCGAAGTGTCGTTGTGGACCGTTGAGCACTAAACCGGTTATAGTCTGGTTTTAACAAAAACGTTTCTCCCTTATTAAAACCAAGTTCACTATAACCAATGGCTCTGATACCAATCTGTCACACCCCCAAAATCCCACCTGCGGAGTACTACCGCTTGGAGGCGTGACTGACCAGGATCCAGCCACCAATCATACTGAACAAGCATATAAGTAGTTGTAAAAGTTTAACCATCACGATTGGTGTTTCTAAACAAACAAGTTAAGTTGCAAGCGGAAGCATAAGTTTAAAGTTATAACATAAGTTCCAAAAGTTTCAAGTTTAACATAGTCTTGTAACAATCCCTGTCCCACAACGATCCTCCTCCATGCAAGCTCCCACTGAGTACCTATGGTCCTGCAAAGCATGTAGTAACGAGTCAACAAACTAGTTGAGTGAGTTCACGGGTGGGCGTTCGTTTTAGTTGTTTCGAAAACAGTTTACTTTATCTGGCATCCTGCCGTGGGGGTTACCCCATAATTTTAAAAAGACGTGACCAGTTCATTCCCAGTTACTCCGGCACTCCGGCCGTGGGGGCTACCCCATGTACATCATCTGGCTCTCCAGCCGTGGGGGCTACCCCATGTGTATACTAGACTCGTTACCGTATCGATTGCTGACTGTAGTCATGTTTATGTGCCCTGAAAACATCAATGTCTATCATCATTGACGTGCCCCAGATCCATTAGTTCACGCCCGTCCTCTGCGGCACGGTGTGAGGCTTGTCAGACCTAAATAGCGCTATCTAACTAATGACCCGCTCGCCATTGGCCCGGCGATTAGTCGATACAAAAAGGAGGGACTTCGTGATAGAGTTTTAGTCTAGTACGTTTATCCGTCCATCCGGACGAGGAATCACATTCCTGAACCATTGACGTCCTACCCAAGGTAGACGAGGAACCCACGTTCCTGAATCCCGTTCCCAACCCAGGGAATCCCATGCTTTGTAAAGGGTGTGAACTCACCTTGGTTTGCTCGGCAGTTAATCACAGAAAGTCAATCAAGTCGCAAGTAGTCAATAACGTCCTAACACGGATATCACGTATAATCAGATTCGAACCAAGTAGTGCACAAATGTTCAACACGTATGGCAATCACGTATAATCAGTAACAGTTCACAGTTAACGTTCAAACACAATCCACCGTCTAAGTGTAAAGCCCAAACAGTTGGGCTTGTGATAACAGGCCCAAATAACACGTTAACAGTAGCACAGAAATTCATAAGTCCGGCCCACTAACTTAGGCCCAATAGTGTGGTCTCGAGTCGCAACCGGACTCGCAAGCATGGTCTCGAGTCATGCTGTGTGTTGGTCATGGATGGTTGCGAGTCGCAACCGGTGTCGCAACCATGGTTTCGGTTCATCATGCTGAGGTCTCGAGTCGCAACGGGACTCGTAACCTGTGGTTTCGGCTTGTCCTGTTATGGTTGCGAGTCGCAACCGCGTGGTCTCGAGTCATCACGCTGTGGTTGCGAGTCGCAACGGGTGATTGCGAGTCGGTAAGCTGTCGCTTTCAAGTTCACGTGTTGATGCAGGTGTATCAGTCCCATTAGTACAATATAATCAGGCCCAAATCAGGAAATAACCAATAGAATTCCACTAACATATTTCCTAATCAGGTTACTAGTCAAAGATGGATCAAAATCACAAGGGTTTTCAATCTTCAACTATCATTCAAAGTGTTCTTCATACATTCAAAGCATATATTCAAGTTCTTCATAACATAAACAACACTCATTCACCCAAAATCATGAACAACTATCAAGATACAATTTACTAGCATGCATCCTACTTGACAACCATATTTATTAGCCGATTTTTCTTAGTATAAACACCCAAACTTTTCGGATCAAACCCAAGTGCAACCAATATCATCATTCACCTTTTTGTCATACCATGAACCCATTTTCAACATCAAATATGTATAGTTCAACTCATAACAAGAAACATTCATGAACCGATTTCTCTTTCAAAACATTATGTATAACTCAACAACTTAACATATTGTCACATAATCTCATACAAACATAACATGAACACACTAACATTCAACAAAACATCAAGAACACTAACCGGTTATGGGTTTCGAGGGTGTGTGAAAAGCTTCCAACCGGGTGTGTGTGTGAGCCGATCCAAGTCCAAAGATCCAAGAATGATGGAGTGTGTTTGTGTTCTAGAGTTCTAGTGGGAGAGAAGTAGGAGAGTGTGTGTGTTGTATTGTAATGTTCAACAAAATGGTAACAA